>NC_060185.1:37561836-37774444 GCF_021184085.1 Oncorhynchus gorbuscha
CATAGTCACGACGCTTGTACATCCTCACTGTTGGTCCACACACACAGACAACCCTCAATGTCTTCCACTGGCCAAACCCAAGTCCTCCAGTGCTCTATTCCTCACACACACCTTCTCAAAGTCTCCCACCATCCAACCTTAATTTGCCCAGTAGTCCAGTCTTCAGGTCGTATACACATCCCACCAACTCCACACCAGGTGGTTGCCAACGGTAATGTGATGTCACTTTCTGTCCAGGTGTGTTCTGATATCAAAGATGCAAAGAATATTGGCTCTGCCTCTTCTTCTCTTGTTATAAGTTTGAGAACAGGAACGAGTAATATGAGGAAAATAACAATCAGACTGTCTGTCTGTGGAACAGGCTCAGACTCACACAGATAGATAAAAACAACAGCAACAGCAACAAAAGAGAGAGAAGGCTGTCTGTGTGGCTGTCTGGAGGACCTCCTGAGAGACACAGCTACAGGATGAAACAAGACCCCTGGGTAGACCTACTCCTCCTCTCCTCCTCCTTCCCTTCTCTCTTCTTTCTGTTCCACTGCTCCTGAGGAAACTGAATCTAGGTCCTGGTGTTTTGTCTATCTGCTCTCATCTTCCTGATCGACTCACGCCATCACTGCTCTCTCTCTATTTCTAATCATCCCTCTCTCCCTCACGCTCTCTCTCTGTCCCTCTCTCTCTCTACATGTCATTCCACAGCACATGTGATCAATGGTTCTGAATACCTGCTACAGCAGTGACAGCAAGGAGGAGTGGAGAGAGGAATGGAGGAGAGGAGTGTTGGGTGGAGAAATAGAGAGAAGGATAGAGAGAGGGATGGGGTCTGGGTGGTAGCATCATTCCCTGTGTGTTATATGTCTGTTTAATTAAGTAAATAACCCTCTGGCAAACGACCTGGGACTGGACTGAACACTACACCACAGAACACAGCTGTCACACACACACACGATCACGCTCACGCAGGCAGGCAGACACACACACCTGTCACCAGGGCCAAAACCACTATCAGCAACCACAGTCTCAATAATTTATAAAACCTACCAGATCTGTGTCTCTGTATCCCCCTCCGTCTTTCTCCACCCTCTCTCTCTTTCTCTCTCATTCATCCCCCCCCGCCCTCCCCCTCTTCCTGTCATTCCTATATGCCTTATCGGATAGGTGTGTCTTATTGTTGCCGCCCGTAGCATTGAATGCCAGGGAAGCCATTAAAAATGCTCAGTGTTGAGCTAAACTGAGTGAGCTCTACTGTGAATGGTCCTGGCGCAGTGTCAAGGGAAGCAGGTTTGGATTTGGCTTCACACCAATCACATCAAAAGCCAAATTACATTGACAGAAAACACTTGAATTGTTGCATCTCATTGTGTTGCTGTCCTCTGATGGTTAGCTAGCTAAAATGGTCCCATTCCCAAATTAGCTATGGATGGCGATAAGGATTTAGACTTGTGGTTTTACTTAATTCTCCATACTCCATGATTATAATGCGTTTCTGATCCAACCATAAATTCATATATTGTGCCCCTTGCCTGAGAGGACGGAAGTTCAATATGTAGCTAGATGTAGTAGGCTAATGTTAACCAGCTGGCTCATTTTTGCACATGAAAGGAAGTTAGACTAGCGAGCAAGCATTTTACCCAGGTAGCCTATGACAACAAAAACTAAAAATGTGTAGGTTCTCTTTTAACTATTAGTTTCGGGTTTTTCACTTATTGGATACGCCCCCAACATATTCGTCAGAAGCCTTTATTATACTACGCCAGATATGACTGGCTGGACGTCGAGACGTGTGCGTTGGGGAGGAGTGTCCCTCCTATCCTATAAAAGCAGGATCTCTGAGTCATTCAAACACCTCTTTTCGCTTTTCATCAGAAAGCTTACCTCCACACGACTGCATTTTGCCTCCAACTGCTCTAAATGCTAGTAAAACTAAATGCATGCTCTTCAACCGATTGCTGCCCGCACCCGCCCTCCTGACTAAAATCACTAGTCTGGACGGTTCTGACTTAGAATATGTGGACAACTACAAATACCTAGGTGTCTGGTTAGACTGTAAACTCTCCTTCCAGACTCACATTAAGCATCTCCAATCCAAAATTAAATCTAGAATCGGCTTCCTATTTCGCAACAAAGCCTCCTTCACTCATGCTGCCAAACATACCCTCGTAAAACTGACTATCCTACCGATCCTTCACTTTGGCGATGTCATTTACAAAATATGCTCTCGTTGGCTGGCCCTCAATACATATCCATCGCCAAACCCACTGGCTCCAGGTCATCTATAAGTCTTTGCTTGGTAAAGCCCTGCCTTATCTTAGCTCACTGGTCACCATAGCAACACCCACCCATAGCACGTGCTCCAGCAGGTATATTTCACAGCCCAAAGCCAACATCCCCAAAGCCAACACCTGCTTTGGCCGCCTTTTAATCCAGTTCTCTGCTGGCAATGACTAGAACGAATTACAAAGTCACTGAAGCTGGAGACTTATATCTCCCTTAATAACTATAAGCACCAGCTGTCAATGCAGCTGACAGGTCACTGTACCTGTACACAGCCCATCTGTAAATAACCCACCGAAGTACCTCATCCCCATATTGTTATTTCTTTTGCACCCCAGTATCTCTACTTCAAATCAAATCAAATAAAATACAATTTTATTTGTCACATACACATGGTTAGCAGATGTTAATGCGAGTGTAGCGAAATGCTTGTGCTTCTAGTTCCGACAATGCAGTGATAACCAACAAGTAATCTAACTAACAATTCCAAAACTACTGTCTTATACACAGTGTAAGGGGATAAAGAATATGTACATAAAGATATATGAATGAGTGATGGTACAGAGCAGCATACAGTAGATGGTATCGAGTACAGTATATACATATGAGATGAGTATGTAGACAAAGTAAACAAAGTGGCATAGTTAAAGTGGCTAGTGATACATGTATTACATAAGGATGCAGTCGATGATGTAGAGTACAGTATATACGTATGCATATGAGATGAATAATGTAGGGTAAGTAACATTATATAAGGTAGCATTGTTTAAAGTGGCTAGTGATATATTTACATAATTTCCCATCAATTCCCATTATTAGAGTGGCTGGAGTTGGGTCAGTGTCAATGACGGTGTGTTGGCAGCAGCCACTCAATGTTAGTGGTGGCTGTTTAACAGTCTGATGGCCTTGAGATAGAAGCTGTTTTTCAGTCTCTCGGTCCCAGCTTTGATGCACCTGTACTGACCTCGCCTTCTGGATGATAGCGGGGTGAACAGGCAGTGGCTCGGGTGGTTGATGTCCTTGATGATCTTTATGGCCTTCCAGTAACATCGGGTGGTGTAGGTGTCCTGGAGGGCAGGTAGTTTGCCCCCGGTGATGCGTTGTGCAGACCTCACTACCCTCTGGAGAGCCTTACGGTTGAGGGCGGAGCAGTTGCCGTACCAGGCGGTGATACAGTCCGCCAGGATGCTCTCGATTGTGCATCTGTAGAAGCTTGTGAGTGCTTTTGGTGACAAGCCGAATTTCTTCAGCCTCCTGAGGTTGAAGAGGCGCTGCTGCGCCTTCTTCACGACGCTGTCAGTGTGAGTGGACCAATTCAGTTTGTCTGTGATGTGTATGCCGAGGAACTTAAACTTGCTACCCTCTCCACTACTGTTCCATCGATGTGGATAGGGGGGTGTTCCCTCTGCTGTTTCCTGAAGTCCACAATCATCTCCTTAGTTTTGTTGACGTTGAGTGTGAGGTTATTTTCCTGACACCACACTCCGAGGGCCCTCACCTCCTCCCTGTAGGCCGTCTCGTCGTTGTTGGTAATCAAGCCTACCACTGTTGTGTCGTCCGCAAACTTGATGATTGAGTTGGAGGCGTGCGTGGCCACGCAGTCGTGGGTGAACAGGGAGTACAGGAGAGGGCTCAGAACGCACCCTTGTGGGGCCCCTGTGTTGAGGATCATCGGGGTGGAGATGTTGTTGCCTACCCTCACCACCTGGGGGCGGCCCGTCAGGAAGTCCAGTACCCAGTTGCACAGGGCGGGGTCGAGACCCAGGGTCTCGAGCTTGATGACGAGCTTGGAGGGTACTATGGTGTTGAATGCCGAGCTGTAGTCGATGAACAGCATTCTCACATAGGTATTCCTCTTGTCCAGGTGGGTTAGGGCAGTGTGCAGTGTGGTTGAGATTGCATCGTCTGTGGACCTATTTGGGCGGTAAGCAAATTGGAGTGGGTCTAGGGTGTCAGGTAGGGTGGAGGTGATATGGTCCTTGACTAGTCTCTCAAAGCACTTCATGATGACGGAAGTGAGTGCTACGGGGCGGTAGTCGTTTAGCTCAGTTACCTTAGCTTTCTTGGGAACAGGAACAATGGTGGCCCTCTTGAAGCATGTGGGAACAGCAGACTGGTATAGGGATTGATTGAATATGTCCGTAAACACACCGGCCAGCTGGTCTGCGCATGCTCTGAGGGCGCGACAGGGGGTGCCGTCTGGGCCTGCAGCCTTGCGAGGGTTAACACGTTTAAATATCTTACTCACCTTGGCTGCAGTGAAGGAGAGACCGCATGTTTTCGTTGCAGGCCGTGTCAGTGGCACTGTATTGTCCTCAAAGCGGGCAAAAAAGTTATTTAGTCTGCCTGCCTGGGAGCAAGACATCCTGGTCCGTGACTGGGCTGGATTTCATCTTGTAGTCCGTGATTGACTGTAGACCCTGCCACATGCCTCTTGTGTCTGAGCCGTTGAATTGAGATTCTACTTTGTCTCTGTACTGACGCTTAGCTTGTTTAATAGCCTTGCGGAGGGAATAGCTGCACTGTTTGTATTCGGTCATGTTGCCAGACACCTTGCCCTGATTAAAAGCAGTGGTTCGCGCTTTCAGTTTCACGCGAATGCTGCCATCAATCCACGGTTTCTGGTTAGGGAATGTTTTTATCGTTGCTATGGGAACGACATCTTCAACGCACGTTCTAATGAACTCGCACACCGAATCAGAGTATTCGTCAATATTTTTATCTGACGCAATACGAAACATGTCCCAGTCCACGTGATGGAAGCAGTCTTGGAGTGTGGAGTCCGCTTGGTCGGACCAGCGTTGGACAGACCTCAGCGTGGGAGCCTCTTGTTTTAGTTTCTGCCTGTAGGCAGGGACCAACATAATGGAGTCGTGGTCAGCTTTTCCGAAAGGGCGGCGGGGCAGGGCCTTATATGCGTCGCGGAAGTTAGAGTAACAATGATCCAAGGTTTTACCACCCCTGGTTGCGCAATCGATATGCTGATAAAATTTAGGGAGTCTTGTTTTCAGATTAGCTTTGTTTTCAGATTAGCTTTGCTAAAATCCCCAGCTACAATGAATGCAGCCTCCGGATAAATGGTTTCCAGTTTGCAAAGAGTTAAATAAAGTTCGTTCAGAGCCATCGATGAGTCTGCTTGGGGGGGATATATACGGCTGTGATTATAATCGAAGAGAATTCTCTTGGAAGATAATGCGGTCTACATTTGATTGTGAGGAATTCTAAATCAGGTGAACAGAAGGATTTGATTCCTGTATGTTTCTTTCATCACACCATGTCTCGTTAGTCATGAGGCATACGCCCCCGCCACTCTTCTTACCAGAAAGATGTCGTTTCTGTCGGCGCGATGCGTGGAGAAACCCGTTGGCTGCACCGCATTGGATAGCGTCTTCCCAGTAAGCCATGTTTCCGTGAAGCAGAGAACGTTGCAGTCTCTGATGTCCCTCTGGAATGCTACCCTTGCTCGGATTTCATCAACCTTGTTGTCAAGAGACTGGACATTGGCAAGAAGAATGCTGGGGAGTGGTGCGCGATGTGCCCTTGTCCGGAGTCTGACCAGAAGACCGCTACGTTTCCCTCTTTTTCGGAGTCGTTTTTTTGGGTCGCTGCATGCGATCCATTCCGTTGTCCTGTTTGTAAGGCAGAACACAGGATCCGCGTCGCGGAAAACATATTCTTGGTCGCACTGATGGTGAGTTGATGCTGATCTTATATTCAGTAGTTCTTCTCGACTGTATGTAATGAAACCTAAGATGACCTGGGGTACTAATGTAAGAAATAACACGTAAAAAAAAAAACTGCATAGTTTCCTAGGAACGCGAAGCGAGGCGGCCATCTCTGTCGGCGCCGGAAGTGTGTAACTTGCACATCATCATCTGCACATCTATCACTCCAGGGTTAATGCTAAATTGTAATTATTTCACCACTATGGCCTATTTATTGCCTTACCTCCCTAATCTTACTACATTTGCACACACTGTATATAGATTTTCTATTGTGTTATTGACTGTACGTTTGTTTATCCCATGTGTAACTCTGTGTTGTTGTTTGTGTCGCACTGCTTTACTTTATCTTGGCCAGGTCGCAGTTGTAAATGAGAACTTGTTCTCAACTGGCCTACCTGGTTAAATAAAGGTGAAATAAAATATAAAATAAAATTCCAGAATTAGCTAAATTGTCCACAGACGTGAGCTTACAACTCACTCAGTTTGCAGTGATGGCAAGTTTACTTTTCCTTCACCATAGTAAGAGGAAACTTATTTGAGGGAGAAACGGGTAGAGATGTGACACGGCTAACTCGTTTCATGACCAATGTATCCAAACAGTGACTAGATGTCAACAAGCTAGCCACCAAGCTAGCCACCACGCTAGCCACCAAGCTAGCCACCACGCTAGCCACCACGCTAGCCACCACGCTAGCCACCAAGCTAGCCACCACGCTAGCCACCAAGCTAGCCACCAAGCTAGCCACCACGCTAGCCACCACGCTAGCCACCAAGCTAGCCACCACGCTAGCCACCACGCTAGCCACCACGCTAGCTAAGTTTTGTGGTTTTACTTCGTCAAGAAAAGTTTTTTACGCTACACCAAGCTATATTTTATAATCTGTCTTTTTGGATACGGTATCCGGCCATCACACCGAGTGCCATTTTCGAAGATAACCCGCTAATTGTTGGCTATTTTTCCGATAACTAAAAACATACTGTGATGGACATTTTTATGTTTGTGCTTTTCTAATAACCAATATATGTGTCCTACTCATGTGCTTTTCTAATAACCAATTTTGTGTTTATGCAAGTGACTGACTGAGTGAATCCTCACTATCAGTATCTGCAATTTAGCAGTATGCCCACAACCTTGTTTTGAGAAAGGGATATCTCAGTTGCAAATTGTCAGGTTAACGAGAAGAAGCCTTGTGAGGTATTGGTCTGTCACATTCATGACCCAGTATTGGTCGGTCACATGTAGGAAGAAAATGTAACTTGTCTGTATATAAGAGAACTAACGGGACTGCCCCGGGTGGAGCTCCTGATCGACATGTATAGTTAGTTGAAACCTATGGTGGAAAATTAATTACATTTAGACATACTATGCTGTTTTTACTGAATTGTCCATTGTTATATGTTAGTGTTTTTTTGCGGATGCAAGCTTGTGTGACAGTTAAGTCTGGGCGTACAGATAAGAGATGTTTGGGTGCGACCGCAGTATGTGACATCCTGTTGTCACAATCTACAGGAATTTAGCTGTGTGGAAACTTGCAAGAAGGAACAGACAATCACGGCAATGTCAGCATTCTTAATCTACACAGACAAGCTAATCGCCTTTACACACCATGTTTCACCCATGTTTCACCCCTGTTTCAACACATTTCAACACACTAAACTGCCACATAGACAAAATAGGTTGTACTTTCTATAAAATCATCCTATTGTTCCAACGTAATTGAGGAAAATAAGAACAATACAAAATTTACTGTCGCAAAGCTAACTAAAAAGCAGCGTTTCCCAAGAGAGGATGGCTTTCACTTCAGCAGTGATAAATTCATGAACTTCTTTGAGGAAAAGATCATGATCATTAGAAAGCGAATTACGGACTCCTCTTTAAATCTGCGTATTCCTCCAAAGCTCAGTTGTCCTGAATCTGCACAACTCTGCCAGGACCTAGGATCAAGGGAGACACTCAAGTGTTTTAGTACTATATATCTTGACACAATGATGAAAATAATCATGGCCTCTAAACCTTCAAGCGGCATACTGGACCCTATTCCAACTAAACTACTGAAAGAGCTGCTTCCTGTTCTTGGAACCCCTATGTTGAACACAATAAACAGCTCTCTTTTTTATTATTATTTTTTATTTATTTTACTTTTATTTTACTAGGCAAGTCAGTTAAGAACAAAATCTTATTTTCAATGACGGCCAAGGAACAGTGGGATAACTGCCTGTTCAGGGGCTGAACGACAGATTTGTACCTTGTCAGCTCTGGGATTTGAACTTGCAACCTTTCGGTTACCAGTCCAACGCTCTAACCACTAGGCTTGAAAAAGTCAAACCTTGACTCAGAAAATATTTAAACTATCAGCCTGTATCGAATCTCCCATTCCGCTGAAAAAAATGTAAAAGGCTGTTGCGCAGCAACTCACTCCCTTGCTGAAGACTAACAATGTTTTTCGAAACGTTTCAGTCTCGTTTTAGACCGCATCATAACACTGAGACTGCACTTGTGAAGGTGGTAAATTACCTTTTAATGGCGTCAGACCGAGGCTCTGCATCTGTCCTCGTCCTCCTAGATCTTAGTGCTGCTTTTGATACCATCGATCACCACATTCTTTTAGAGAGATTGGAAACCCAAATTGTTCTACACGGACAAGTTCTGGCCTGGTTTAGATCATATCTGTCGGAAAGATATCAGTTTGTCTCTGTGGATGAATTGTCCTCTGACAAATCAACTGTACATTTTGGTGTTCCTCAAGGTTCAGTTTTAGGACCACTATTGTTTTTGATATATATTTTACGTCTTGATGATGTCATTCGGAAACATAATGTTAACCTTCACTGCTATGCGGATGACACACAGCTGTACATTTCGATGAAACATGGTGAAGCCCCAAAATTGCCCTCGCTGGAAGCTTGTGTTTCAGACATAAGGAAGTGGATGGCTGCAATTCTTCTACTTTAAAACTTGGACAAAACAGAGATGCTTGTTCTAGGTCCCAAGAAACAAAGAGATCTTCTGTTGAATCTGATAATTAATCTTGATGGCTGTACAGTCGTCTCAAATAAAACTGTGAAGGTACTCAGCGTTATTCTGGACCCTGATCTTTCTTTTGACGAACATATCAAAACTTTCTGACCAAAAATGATACAGAAAAATGTATTCAGGCTTTTGTCACATCTAGGTTAGATTACTTCAATGCTCTACTTTCAGGATACCCAGGTAAAGCACTAAATAAACTTCAGTTAGTTCTAAACACGGCTGCTAGAATCTTGACGAGAACCAAAAGATTTGATCATATTATTCCAGTGCTGAGTTTGGGATATATCCTGCCTGTTTAGCCCTGTCCAAGGGTATCGTCGGATGGGGCCACAGTGTCTCCCGACCCCGACTGTCTGTGTGTCGGGGGGCTAGGGTCGGGGATACCATCGCTGTTCTACTCACATAAACCGCCTCAAACTCCTTGCAGTGTCCTTAGCATTAAAGTTGTTACTCCCATCTCTGGAGGGTCGACATGTTCTAGTCAAAACAGACATTACCACCATTGTGGCTTACATAAACAGACAGACAAGGGGGACTGCAATCCTCTCACTTACACACACTGGCACACAGACTGATTATGTGGAGCAGTGTGCATCTCCAGTAACTGAGAGCTACTCATGCACCAGGAGTGCTGAATCTGGGGGCAGATTTACTCTCCAGGGGAAACCCTCTATATGGGGAGTGGAAGCTCCATCATGAGGTAGCCAATCAGGTTTGGATGCACTTTGGAATTCCTGCAGTGGATCATTATGCATCGATGGAGAATACACAGTGTCCACTGTTCTTTTCCCTGAGGCATTGGGATGCACCGATGGGAGTGGAAGCGTAGCGCAGCATTGGCCAGAAAAACACTGGCTAGCAGAGATCACTTAATTAACTACTATGTGGCCAACCATGGTTCCTCCCTTTGCGTCGGGACCTACTGTGCCTAGAGTGCAGGGAAATATTTCCTCCTCACCCAGAACTGTTTGCCCTCTGGGCCTGGTCCGTGAACGGTTCCACTTGAACACTGCCAGGCTTCCACAAAATGTCATTTGACTATTCAGAGTGCTGATCCACCAGGTCCCTTTATGATTGTAAATGCTGTGTGTTTGAGGATCGGTGCACTAAGTCACAGACAGAGTCCTTCCAGTGCTCTGTCCCGGTAATCCTGTCATTTCACAGGAATTATTAGAGAAAGGAAAGAAACTTTTTGGACCTAGACTTGGCGCTACGGTACCGCTTACCATGCGATTGCAGAGAGAACAGTCTATGACTTGAGTGACTGAAGTCTTTTACAATTTTTTGGGCACTCCTCTGACATTGCCTAGTATATAGGTCCTGGATGGCAGGAATCTTGGCCCCAGAGATGTATGGGGCCGTACACACTACCCTCTGTAGCTACCCTCACCAAGAGGTGTTGCAACCAGTCAGGATGCTCTCGATGGTGCAGGTGCAGAACTTTTTGAGGATCTGAGGACCCATGCCAAATCTTTTCAGACTCCTGAGGGGGAAAAGCTGTTGTCGTGCCCTCTTGATAGTTTGTTGGTGATGTGGACACCAAGGAACTTGAAGCTCTCGACGGGTACCACTACAGCCCCGTCGATGTTAATGGGGGCCTGTTCGGCCCTCCTTCTCCTGTAGTCCTCGATCATACTGAGAGTGTCATTGCATTTTGGTGCACCAGAATTACATTCATTTCCAATGGAACGCTGCGTTAGCCTTGCAGCATTGCGATAGGCAGAGGCAGTTGCAGTGCATTCTGGGTGGTGCATAAGGTGGATTTATCGAACGTATTTATTTATTATTATTTATTTTTTTTATAAAAAAAATAATTTAAAAAACAATAGTGATAGATGTGCAGAAGATGAACGTGCAAGTAGAGATACTGGGGTGCAAAGGAGAAAAAACAAAAAAGAACAGTATGAAGTACTTGGATGTGTCACGTTCTGACCTTTATTTCCTTTGTTTTGTATTGATTTAGTATGGTCAGGGTGTGAGTTAGGGTGGGCAGTCTATGTTTGTTTTTCTATGATTTGGGGATTTGTATGTTTCGGCCTAGTATGGTTCTCAATCAGAGGCAGGTGTCATTAGTTGTCTCTGATTGAGAATCATACTTAGGTAGCCTGGGTTGCACTGTTTGTTTGTGGGTGATTGTCTATGTTAGTTGCTTGTGTCAGCACAGGTCTCATTTATAGCTTCACGGTCGTTATTTGTTTATTGTTTTTGTATAGTTTTGTATTCAGTGTTCAGTGCTTTCTTTTATTAAATACTCATCATGAACACATACCACGCCGCATTTTGGTCCTCCGATCCTTCTCGCCTCTCCTCTTCAGATGAAGAGGAGGACGACCGTGACGTAATGTGATTGGATGTTCATTATTTGACTAGGCTACCTGTATTTGACATTGTGTTGTTATTTCGCTGAACACTAGATGGTTTAACTGTACTTTTGGCAGTGAAACGGTGCTACTCAGGCAACAAAAACAACTCACCCAAATGTATAGCCCCGTTGGAAAATAAAAATGGACTGTTTGAAAATGTGATGATATTTTGTTATTATTAAAATAAAATGTGAATCACATTTTTAGTTGTCGTACCCCCCAACGGCATTTCACGTACCCCTGTTCTAGAGAATAGACCTAGTTCCTGTATTATATAAATATGTCACACCACACAGAAGTTTATAAAACGGGTTATTTACAGATGGGCTATGTACAGGTGCAGTGATCTGTGAGCTGCTCTGACAGCTGGTTCTTAAAGTTAGAGAGGGACGTACGAAAACAAATCAAATTTTGAAAAACTCCCATATCTTTTGGGTGAAGTTCCACAGTGTGCCATCACAGCAGCAAGATTTGAGACCTGTTGCCACGAGAAAAGGGCAACCAGTGAAGAACAAACACCATTGTAAATACAACCCATATTTATGCTTGTTCATTTTATCTTGTGTCATTTAACTATTTGTACATTGTATATATATATATATAATATGACATTTGCAATGTCTTTACTGTTTTTAAACTTCTGTATGTGTAATGTTTACTGTTAATTTTTGTTGTTTTTCACTTTATATATTCACTTTGTATGTTGTCTACCTCACTTGCTTTGGCAATGTTAACACATGTTTCCCATGCCAATAAAGCCCTTGAATTGAATTGAATTGAATTGATATGTGTCTCCAGCTTCAGTGATTTTTGCAATTCGTTCCAGTCATTGGCAGCAGAGAACAGGAAGAAAAGGCGGCCAAAGCAGGTTTTGGCTTTGGGGATGACCAGTGAAATATACCCGCTAGAGCGTGTGCTATGGGTTGGTGCTGCTATGGTGACCAGTGAGCTGAGATAAGGCGGGGCTTTACCTAGCAAAGAATTATAGATGACCTGGAGCCAGTAGGTTTGGCAACGAATATGAAGCGAGGACCAGCCAACAAGAGCATACAGGTCACAGTGGTGGGTAGTATTTGGGGCTTTGGTGACAAATGGATAGACTGTGATATACTGCATTCAATTTGCTGAATAGAGTGTTGGAGGCTATTTTGTAAATGACATCGCCGAAGTCAAGGATCGGTAGGATGGTCAGTTTTACGAGGGTATGTTTGGCAGCATGAGTGAAGGATGCTTTGTTGTGAAATAGGAAGCCGATTCTAGATTTAATTCTGGTTTGGAGATGCTTAATGTGAGTCTGGAAGGAGAGTTTACAGTCTAACCAGACACCTAGGTATTTGTAGTTGTCCACATATTCTAAGTCAGAACCGTCCAGACTAGTGATTCTTGACAGGAGGACGGGTGCGGGCAGCAATCGGTTGAAGAGCATGCATTTACTTGCATTTAAGAGCAGTTCGAGGCCACGGAAGAAGAGTTGTATGGCATTGAAGCTCGTCTGGAGGTTAGTTAACGCAGTGTCCAAAGAAGAGAATAAACCAGCAGCAAGAGAGACATCATTGATGTATACAGAGAAGAGAGTCGGCCAGAGAATTGAACCCTGTGGTACCCCCATAGAGACTGCCAGAGGTCCGGACAACATGCCCTCCGAGTTGACACACTGAACTCTTATCTGAGAAGTAGTTGGTGAACCAGGCGAGGCAGTCATTTGAGAAACCAAGACTATTGAGTCTGCCGATAAGAATGTGGTCATTGACAGAGTCGAAAGCCTTGGCCAGGTCGATGAAGACAGCTGTATAGTATTGTCTCTTATCGATGGCGGTTATGATGTCGTTTAGGACCTTGAGCGTGGTTGAAGTGCACCCATGACCAGCTCAGAAACCAGATTGCATAGCGGAGAAGGTACGGTGAGCTTCGAAATGGTTGGTGATCTGTCTGTTAACTTGGCTTTGGAAGACCTTGGGAAAGCAGGGTAAGATAGATATAGGTCTGTAACAGTTTAGGTCTAGAGTGCCACCCCCTTTGGGGATCTCAGACGATATGAAAGAGAGGTTGAACAGGCTAGTAATAGGGGTTGCAACAATTGCAACAATTGGATCATTTTAGAAAGGGAGGGTCCAGATTGTCTAGCCTGGCTGATTTGTAGGGGTCCAGATTTTGCAGCTCTTTCAGAACATCAGCTATCTCGATTTGGGTGAAGGAGAAGTGGGGGAGGCTTGGGCAAGTTGCTGTGGGGGGTGCAGGGCTGTTGACCGGGGTAGCAGGTGGAAAGCATGGCCAGCTGTAGAAAAATGCTTATTGAAATTCTCAATTATCGTGGATTTATCGGTGTTGACAGTGTTTCTTATTCTCCATGGACTTTACAGTGTCTCAGAACTTTTTGGAGTTGGTGCTACAGGATGCGAATGTATGTTTGAAAAAACTAGCCTTTGCTTTCCTAACTGCCTCTGTATATTGGTTCCTAACTTCCCTGAAAATCTGCATATCGCGGGGGCTATTCAATGCTAATGCAGTGCGCCACAGGATGTTTTTGTGCTGGTCAAGGGCAGACAGGTCTGGAGAAAACCAAGGGCTACATCTGTTCCTGGCACTACATTTTTTGAATCGGGCATGCTTATTTAAGATGGTGAGGAAAGCACTTTTAAAGAATAACCAGGCATCCTCTACTGACGGAATGAGGTCAATATCCTTCCAGGATCCCCAGGCCAGGTCGATTAGAAAGGCCTACTCGCTGAAATGTTTTAGGGAGCGTTTGACAATGATGAGGGGTGGTTGTTTGACTGCGGATCCATTACGGACGCAGGCAATGAGGCAGTGATCGCTGAGATCCTGGTTGAAGACAGCAGAGGTGTATTTGGAGGGCAGGTTGTTCAGGATGATATCTATGAGGGTGCCCGTGTTTACGGATGCATCAAACTGTATGCGTAGACGGCTTTACAGAAATGGTAGCAGAAGGTGAATGTGGAACATTTGTTACACACATATCCAGATGATGCTGTATACCACTTTGCGCCATGACTCTGTCGGTGTGATCGAGGCGTAAGACCTGACCATGATACACAGTAGGAATAATGGATTTTTTCCCATCCCATGATTTTATTTTAAGTAGGATAGCGGACTACATGAATTAATATTGATAACCATCTAGATGTCACCTTGATACATGCACATACTACTCTCAATGGGGAGGGCATGAAGAGCAACAACACCAGGACATTGTGCCCTTCGCCTCATCTTGATAAGCACTACTGTCCGGCAATGGCGTGGGAAGTACAATAGTTGCCTAGTATCAGGGTGACAGTCACAGTAAGCACAGGCATACAACGTATGAAGCAACAGTACACCCATCATCAGTACTGTCACACCCTGACCTTAGAGAGCCTTGTATTCTCTAATTTGGTTAGGTCGGGGTGTGACTAGGGTGGGTACTCTAGTTTTTGTATTTCTATGTTGGCCTGGTATGGTTCCCAATCAGAGGCAGCTGTCTATCGTTGTCTCTAATTGGGGATCATATTTAGGCAGCCTTTTCCCACTGCGTTTTTGTGGGATCTTGTTGTTGTGTAGTTGCCTGGGAGCACTGCATTTGCTGCACGTTTCGTTTGCTGTTTATTGTTTTGTGAGTTTCATTTAATAAACATGTGGAACTCTACGTATGCTGCACCTTGGTCCGTTAATTCTACAAACGATCTTGACACTCTCATCAGCTTTAAAATAGAAGTTCAAACTTTCGTGGTATGGTAGCTCAAAGTACGGTAGTTGCACGCCCACAATCTTCCTTTAGACACACCCACTCCTTTCCACACACCCACTATCTTCCTTTAGACACACCCACTCCTTACCACACACCCACTATCTTCCTTTAGACACACCCACTCCTTTCCACACGCCCACTATCTTCCTTTAGACACACCCACTCCTTTCCACACGCCCACTATCTTCCTTTAGACACACCCACTCCTTTCCACACGCCCACTATCTTCCTTTAGACACACCCACTCCTTTCCACACACCCACTATCTTCCTTTAGACACACCCACTCCTTTCCACACGCCCACTATCTTCCTTTAGACACACCCACTCCTTTCCACACGCCCACTATCTTCCTTTAGACACACCCACTCCTTTCCACACACCTACTACTTTCCTTTTGACACACTCACTCGCAAATACTCCGGTAGCCATATTGAGCTGAAGCTACCCGATTCTCCCCAGTCCAGTCAATAATTCGCTGAGAGATGTGGCTGCTGTTATTAGAGACACATACTACCCATAACGAACACAGACAAACACACAGGGCGAGGAGAGGAGACACACAACAACCCTTTCCTACCTGACAGACCCTCCCTCCAGAGAAGACCAGGTACCATCCTGGCCTCCAGTGGTTTTCAGTAGGTATTACACCACAAACCACAGCTCATATGACTATGATCATTTTTTTACTTTTTCTAATTGAACCTTTATTTAACTAGGCAAGTCAGTTAAGAACACATTCTTATTTACAATGACGGCCTACCAAAAGGCAAAAAGGCCTCCTGTGGGGACGGGGGCTGAGATTAGAAATAACACTACTACAACGCTACATAAAGAGAAACCAACATAGTAGCGGCACACAACATGGTACAGACAAGAGCACAAAGGGCAAGAAGGTAGAGACCACAATCCATCACGCAAAGTAGCCACAACCGCCAGTAAGAGTGTCCATGATTGAGTCTTTGAATTAAGAGATTGAGATAAAAGTGTCCAGTTTGAGTGTTTGTTGCTGCTCGTTCCAGTCGCTAGCTGCAGCGAACTGAAAAGAGGAGCGACCCAGGGATGTGTGTGCTTTGGGGACCTTTAACAGAATGTGACTGGCAGAACGGGTGTTGTATGTGGAGGATGAGGGCTGCAGTAGATATCTCAGATATGGGGGGGTGAGGCCTAAGAGGGTTTTATAAATAAGCATCAACCAGCGGGTCTTGCGACGGGTATACAGAGATGACCAGTTTACAGAGGGGAATAGAGTGCAGTGATGTGTCCTATAAGGAGCATTGGTGGCAAATCTGATGGCCGAATGGTAAAGAACATCTAGTTGTTCGAGAGCACCCTTACCTGCCGATCTATAAATGATGTCCCCGTAATCTAGCATGGGAAGGACGGTAATCTGAATCAGGGTTAGTTTGGCAGCTGGGGTGAAAGAGGAGCAATTACGAGGAAACCAAGTCTAGATTAAACCCTCAGAGGTAGTAATCACACCGGTGGGAAGAGGGGCATTCTTCTTACCAAACCACATGACCTTTGTTTTGATGGTGTTCAGAACAAGGTTAAGGGTAAAGAAAGCTTGTTGGACAGTTTCAACATAAGCAATTAACTCCAGCATAAGCAATGACCAGATTAACATTGGTCCAAACCACTACATGTATTTTTAGGGTGTAAACTTCGAAGCCAAGAGTCACTATCTGCGTAACCAAATGGCACCATATTCCCAAGTGTACTACTTTTGACCAGTTCCCATAGGGGCTCCAGTCACAATTATACTGAACAAAAATATAAACACAACATGCAACAATTTCAAAGATTTTGCTGAGTTACAGTTCATACAGTGGGGCAAAAAAGTATTTAGTCAGCCACCAATTGTGCAAGTTCTCCCACTTAAAAAGATGAGAGAGGCCTGTAATTTTCATCATAGGTACACTTCAACTATGACAGACACAATCCAGAAAATCACATTGTAGGATGTTTAATGAATATATTTGCAAATTATGGTGGAAAATAAGTATTTGGCCACCTACAAAAAAGCAAGATTTCTGGCTCTCACAGACCTGTAACTTCTTCTTTCAGTGGCTCCTCTGTCCTCCACTCGTTACCTGTATTAATGGCACCTGTTTGAACTTGTTATCAGTATAAAAGACACCTGTCCACAACCTCAAACAGTCACACTCCAAACTCCACTATGGCCAAGACCAAAGAGTTGTCAAAGGACATCAGAAACAAAATTGTAGATCTGCACCAGGCTGGGAAGACTGAATCTGCAATAGGTAAGCAGCTTGTTTTGAAGAAATCAACTGTGGGAGCAATTATTAGGAAATGGAAGACATACAAGACCACTGATAATCTCCCTCGATCTGGGGCTCCGCGCAAGATCTCACCCCGTGGGGTCAAAATGATCACAAGAACGGTGAGCAAAAATCCCAGAACCACACGGGGGGACCTAGTGAATGACCTGCAGAGAGCTGGGACCAAAGTAACAAAGCCTACCATCAGTAACACACTACGCCGCCAGGGACTCAAATCCTGCAGTGCCAGACGTGTCCCCCTGCTTAAGCCAGTACATGTCCAGGCCTGTCTGAAGTTTGCTAGAGAGCATTTGGATGATCCAGAAGAAGATTGGGAGAATGTCATATGGTCAGATGAAACCAAAATATAACTTTTTGGTAAAAACTCAACTCGTCGTGTTTGGAGGACAAGGAATGCTGAGATTCATCCAAAGAACACCATACCTACTGTGAAGCATGGGGGTGGAAACATCATGCTTTGGGGCTGTTTTTCTGCAAAGGGACCAGGACGACTGATCCGTGTAAAGGAAAGAATGAAGGGGCCATGTATCGTGAGATTTTGAGTGAATACCTCCTTCAAGGGCATTGAAGACGAAACGTGGCTGGGTCTTTCAGCATGACAATGATCCCAAACACACCGCCCGGGCAACGAAGGAGTGGCTTCGTAAGAAGCATTTCAAGGTCCTGGAGTGGCCTAGCCAGTCTCCAGATCTCAACCCCATAGAAAATCTTTGGAGGGAGTTGAAAGTCCATGTTGCCCAGCAACAGCCCCAAAACATCACTGCTCTAGAGGAGATCTGCATGGAGGAATGGGCCAGCAACAGTGTGTGAGACTTACAGAAAACGTTTGGCCTCTGTCATTGCAAACAAAGGGTATATAACAAGGTGTTGAGATAAACTTTTGTTATTGACCAAATACTTATTTTCCACCATAATTTGCAAATAAATTCATTAAAAATCCTACAATGTGATTTTCTGGATTTTATTTCTTCTCATTTTGTCTGTCATAGTTGAAGTGTACCTATGATGAAAATTACAGGCCTCTCTCATCTTTTTAAGTGGGAGAACTTGCACAATTGGTGGCTGACTAAATACTTTTTTGTCCCACTGTATAAGGAAATCAGTCAATTTCAGTAAATTCATTAGGCCCTAGTCTATGGATTTCCCATGACTGGACAGGGGCACATGGGTGGGCCTGGGAGGGCATAGGTCAGGCCAAGCCAATCAGAATATATTTTTTCCCCCACAAAAGGGCTTTATTACAGACATAAATACTCCTCAGCACCCCCCTGGTGAAGAAGCCGGATGTGGTCCTGGTTGGCGTGGTTACACGTGATGTCTGTGGTTGTGACGCCGGTTGGACGTACTGTCAAATTCTCTAAAACAACATTTGAGGCAGCTTATGGTAGAGAAATGAACATACAATTATCTGGCAACAGCTCTTGTGGACATTCCTGCAGTCAGCATGCCAATTGCACCCTCCCTCAAACCTTGAGACATCTGTTGCATTGTGCTCTGTGACAAAGCTGCACCTGTGTAATGATCATGCTGTTTAATCAGCTACTTGATATGCCACACCTGTCAGGTGGATGCATTATCTTGACAAAGGATAAATTGCTTACTAACAGGGATGTAAACACATGTGTGCATAAAATTTGAGACAAATAAGCTTTTTGTGAGTATGGACAATTTCTGGGATCTTTTATTTCAGCTCATTAACATGTGACCAGCAACTTACATGTTGCATACATTTTTTTTGTTCAGTATAGAATAGTTCAGTATAGAATAGTTCAGTATAGAATAGTTCAGTATAGAATAGTTCAGTATAGAATAGTTCAGTATAGAATAGTTCAGTATAGAATAGTTCAGTATAGAATAGTTCAGCATAGAATAGTTCAGTATAGAATAGTTCAGTATAGAATAGTTCAGTATAGAATAGTTCAGTATAGAATAGTTCAGTATAGAATAGTTCAGCATAGAATAGTTCAGTATAGAATAGTTCAGTATAGAATAGTTCAGTATAGAATAGTTCAGTATAGAATAGTTCAGTATAGAATAGTTCAGTATAGAATAGTTCAGCATAGAATAGTTCAGTATAGAATAGTTCAGCATAGAATAGTTCAGTATAGAATAGTGCACGGTAAAGGGAATAGGGTGCTATATGGAATGCATCCCGTGTGATGTCACGATAATAGCTGATTTACACAGGCAATGAGTCTTCAGCTCATTTTCATTTAGATAGTCAAAGGTCACAGCGAAAGCTATTGATTGGCTGATTGAACAGACACTTGACACCAATCAACACTGGTCAATAAATCCAGCCAGCACTCTGTTTTCTGCTTCAATTAACAATGAACATAGCATAAATCAACTAAAAACACTCAAGACATCCAGCACACACTTCTAACACTTTTATTGCCAGTCTAACACACACACACACACACACACACACACACACACACACACACACACACACACACACACACACACACACACACACACACACACACACACACACACACCCTCTCTCAATACAGATACCATACTCATGTGTAAGCCCCCCAACACCCCCTGTACAGAGTGATCTCTCTCACACTCATTAGTTACCAGGCACACACACACACACACACACACACACACACACACACACACACACACACACACACACACACACACACACACACACACACACACACACACACACACACACCTCCTCCCCCTGTCCTCTCTATTGTGTTTGGTCATGAGAGAGAGATGAATGGATGCCAGTCTCTCATCAGGGAGGAATGTGAGCAGAACACGACAATAACAACATCACTGAACAAGCGCACTGTTATCATGGTGACAACACACTGTCACCATAAACTACAACATAAACTACACCTGGCACCATTAAGTTGTGACTAGCTGAGCTTGGTTTAGCTTGATTAGTCACAAGAGTGCTAACTCTGCCAGTTTTTCACAGTGCTTGACCCAGGTCTGATGGCTACTGTGTCCATGGTAACAGTACCTACATGAGGGTAGTTATGGTTACCTGTATGAGGGTGGGGCATATGTAGCTGAGGCGACGGACACTGCTGTCCCAGCCTTCGGTTGGCCAAGGCTCTGCTGAAGTCATCGCTAATCGCGCCATGGTAAACTCATATTAGGCTGTGTGTGTGTTCCATCTGTCCCTCTCTCAGCAACATTCCTCTGGCTGCTAGCGTGGCCTCCTATTGATCTCTTCACAAGATTCTCAGTACTTCACTGTTAGACAATTTTAGCTCCTTCTTCTGGGCTTCTGCCTGTCTGAGAATCTCCCAACCGTCTGTAGACCTGCTCAACTTTCTCCACAGACCCCTCTCCTTCCCGCTGCCCCTGGCTCCCCACCCCTTCTCTCTTTCTCACTCCCTTTCTTTCTCTCTCTCTGGTTCTCTGCTGAGAGTTGTGTGTGTGTGTCTGTGTGTGTGCATGTGAAGGGGCCTGTTCAGCTGAAGAGGAGCCATTGTCAGGGGTGATTAGACGATCAGAAAGGCTGACGAGTCGAACACCACATTTACTGGACATCAAGAAGACCGAGACACACACACACACTATGCACATTCAAGCACACATTCACACACACACACTATGCACATTCAAGCACACATTCACACACACACACTATGCACATTCAAGCACACATTCACACACACACACACTATGCACATTCAAGCACACATTCACACACACACACTATGCACATTCAAGCACACATTCACACACACACACTATGCACATTCAAGCACACATTCACACACACACACACACTATGCACATTCAAGCACACATTCACACACACACACACACTATGCACATTCAAGCACACATTCACACACACACACTATGCACATTCAAGCACACATTCACACACACACACACTATGCACATTCAAGCACACATTCACACACACACACACACTATGCACATTCAAGCACACATTCACACACACACACTATGCACATTCAAGCACACATTCACACACACACACTATGCACATTCAAGCACACATTCACACACACACACACACTATGCACATTCAAGCACACATTCACACACACACACTATGCACATTCAAGCACACATTCACACACACACACTATGCACATTCAAGCACACATTCACACACACTATGCACATTCAAGCACACATTCACACACACACACTATGCACATTCAAGCACACATTCACACACACTATGCACATTCAAGCACACATTCACACACACACACACACCTGACACTCCTGTAATGGAACGGAAAAGCGCCTGTGTTGTTCCCCTCAGAAACATACCAGAAAGATTGAGTGTGTGTGTGTGTGTGTGTGTGTGTGTGTGTGTGTGTGTGTGTGTGTGTGTGTGTGTGTGTGTGTGTGTGTGTGTGTGTGTGTGTGTGTGTGTGTGTGTGTGTGTGTGTGTGTGTGTGTGTGTGTGTGTGTGTGTGTGTGTGTGTGTGTGTGTGTGTGTTCTTTTACCTGCTGCAGAATGACCATGACTCTGGTTTCTGAGCTTATGCCTGGACATCAGACGTCTCCAGGTGTCCACCCTGAGACAGAGAGAGAGGAGAGACAGGGACAGAGAGAGAGGGGAGACAGAGAGAGAGGAGAGACAGAGAGAGAGGAGAGACAGGGACAGAGAGAGAGGGGAGACAGATAGAGAGGAGAGACAGGGACAGAGAGAGAGGAGAGACAGAGAGAGAGGAGAAACAGGGACAGAGAGAGAGGGGAGACAGAGAGAGAGGAGAGACAGGGCCAGAGAGAGAGGAGAGACACAGAGAGAGGAGGGACAGGGACAGAGATAGAGGGGAGACAGAGAGAGAGGAGAGACAGAGAGAGAGGAGAGACAGGGACAGAGAGAGAGGGGAGACAGGGACAGAGAGAGAGAGAGGGGAGACAGAGAGAGAGGAGAGACAGGGACAGAGAGAGAGGAGAGACAGAGAGAGAGGAGAGACAGAGAGAGAGGAGAGACAGAGAGAGGAGAGACAGGGACAGAGAGAGAGGGGAGACAGAGAGAGAGGAGAGACAGGGACAGAGAGAGAGGGGAGATAGAGAGAGAGGAGAGACAGGGACAGAGAGAGAGGGGAGACAGAGAGAGGGGGGAGACAGAGAGACAGAGAGAAAGGAGAGACAGGGACAGAGAGAGAGAGGGGAGACAGAGAGAGAGGAGAGACAGAGAGAAAGGAGAGACAGGGACAGAGAGAGAGAGGGGAGACAGAGAGAGAGGAGAGACAGGGACAGAGAGAGAGAGGGGAGACAGAGAGAGAGGAGAGACAGGGACAGAGAGAGAGGGGAGACAGAGAGAGAGGAGAGACAGGGACAGAGAGAGAGGGGAGACAGAGAGAGAGGGGAGACAGAGAGAGAGGAGAGACAGAGAGAAAGGAGAGACAGGGACAGAGAGAAAGGAGAGACAGGGACAGAGAGAGAGAGGAGAGACAGAGAGAAAGGATCTGGTTAGCAGCTAGCAACTCAGGCAGCCATCAAGTCATAATGACAAAGTGAGTAACAGTGGGTGTGTCCCAAATGACACCTATACTGTGCAATACTTTTGACCAGGGCCCATAGGGTTCTGGTCAAAGGTAGTTCAATTTATAGGGAATAGGGTGCCATTTGAGACACAGTCAGCCAGTCAGTCGGCTGCTCTGGAAAATGACCAACAACATTCTCATTTGCATATTAATTCAAACTGAAACTGCCTTTGTATTGAAGTTGGCCACTCATACAAATTCAATGTACATTCTCACTGCATAAAACACACACACCACCACATCCTTCATCCACTTACACACACCACTCAAAGGTCCTCCATGACCGACCAGTGTCCTAACCTCATTCCCAACTCTGCCACTGTGTTTTAGACCTAGTCAATTATTCATCCCCCTAATTATACTTTACTTTAAGGTTTTGACACACCCTTCCTGCTACACACACACAGTAGGAGAAGACAGTGAGTTGGGGGGAGGGAATTTTGGGGGAGACAATGGGGGTTAGGGGGAGAGAGGAAGGTTTAGGGGGAGGGGTGAGACGGGAAGAGTTGGGTTGGGGAGAGGGAGGGATGTTTGGGGGACATAGGGAAAGTTGGGGGAGAGAGAGAGTGAGGTTTAAGGGGAGGGGAGGGATGTTTGGGGGAGACAGGAAAATGCCATTTATTGGTTAATTTACTGCAGTAAATAGATGTCAGCTCTGTGCCCCCGAGCCTCTCTGATTAAACCATTGATGAGAACACACACATAAACACACACACAAACACGTGCGGTAGGATTAGGAAGGCGAACGTCTCTCCATCAATATTTTAGCATCTAATTACCACAGCAGAGGTCTGGGACAAAGGTTACAGCCAGGGAGACCGAGCGTAAGTTGTGTGTATGAACGTGTTTGAATATGAAAACACAGATATAGAACAGCAATTCTGGAAAACATGAATATATACTTCTTCTTGTACACACACACACACACACACACACACACACACACACACACACACACACACACACACACACACACACACACACACACACACACACACACACACACACACACACACACACACACACACACACACACACACACACACACACACACACACAGAGAGAGAGAGAGAGAGAGAGAGAGAGAGAGAGAGAGAGAGAGAGAGAGAGAGAGAGAGAGAGAGAGAGAGAGAGAGAGAGAGAGAGAGAGAGAGAGAGAGAGAGAACAGAACAGAGAGAGAAAGACAGAGATGAAAAGAAAATTAGAGACACAGAAGGAGAGGCAGAAGGAAAGAAGGAGATATAATCCATTCCCTTCATTCTCTGGGCGACGCCAGTCATTGTTGTTGATCACCTGAGTGTGGGCTTCTGAGAAACAGCCTGTCTGTAATTCCATCGCCTCCACCAGCGAGGACACAGACTTTTATAGTTTTATAGGTCAGAGGGGAAGAGAGACAAAGAGACCGACTCTGGGACCTCGTCAGTACACTAAAAACACCATATTACCCCATCCCACCCACTAGTGGATACCGCCAAACCCACTCACAGTATAATACAATGCCAGATACATTCCAGAGAACCATTATAAAAGTACATTGAACCCGCCCTCAGCTGTACATACTGCCGCCCTAAGACCCTATACCTCCTGAAATAACCCAACAGGGAGGGAGAGACACAGGAGACAGAGAGAGAGAGAGAGAGAGAGAGAGAGAGAGAGAGAGAGAGAGAGAGAGACACAGGGAGACAGGGAGAGAGAGAGAGAGAGAGAGAGAGAGAGAGAGAGAGAGAGAGAGAGAGACACAGGGAGACAGAGAGAGAGAGAGAGAGAGAGAGAGAGAGAGAGAGAGAGAGAGAGAGAGAGAGAGAGAGAGAGAGAGAGAGAGACACAGGGAGTCAGAGAGAGAGAGAGAGAGAGACACAGGGAGACAGAGTCAGAGAGAGAGAGAGAGAGAGAGAGAGAGAGAGAGAGAGAGAGATGCACAGCAAGAAAAAGGATGCAGGATATTAGGCTAACCCCCCATTGCCCCCATTAAAACTAAATTCTAATCAACACTCTCACGCAACACCAAAACTGTCAGACTGATAAACCAATCAACTGATAGAAGAGAGCGAGATAGAGATACAGAGATGTAAAGAGGGTGTATAATGACTAGCCAGGATCTGCTCACAATAAGACTAATGGAATGAGTTTATGGCGATGTAAAGCCTCTGATTTGAACTGATTTAAACTCTTGTAGCTACGTTTGGGGCTAATTAACTCTGGGGTTGAACCAGAAACTCTGAATTTCTTAATAACTTCTGACCAAGGCTCGCTACCCACTGTGCCAATAGAGGTAACAGTAACATCTTACTTAGAGTAGTGATATGTTGCATTCGTGTAGAATACATTCTTTATGTCATGTTTATAAAGGCTTCCTGTTGCTACATATCACCAAAGTGAGAAGTGTTACTGAATTCTTAGGCAGATACAGTACCCACTGCACTGTGCTAGTCCAGTTAACCCTCCAGGAGAGGTAGTAATGTAACTGTAGTTAATTGACGGTAGAAACAGCAGAGCCTATAAGCACATTACATGTTATCTGAATGTCATGTGAACATTCATCTAAGCTGCAGCAAGAGCAATTGAAAAAAACATAATAATAATTCTACAGCTGATAATGCAACACGAGCTGTGCGAGTCAAAGGATGGACAGGAGAGATGGTAGAGGGTCTCTCTCTGCAACTAGTCAGTATCCACAACCCGGAGCAGGCAGGATTCTCTAACTGAGATACAGTACATACAGGGAGTAGCTAAAGAGGGCTCTATCAGCTCTGCTTACACACACACAAGGCAGGTATGCCTATGATTCAATGGTTAGTTAATCATTAATGTTTCTCCATGTGAACACCCTGAAACCACATACTAGGACTAGACAGTGTCAGATATAGAGCAAAAATATTGTACTAACACTCTCCCACGTTATCTGGACAAACAACACCAATTAACCTTGTAACACACACACACACACACACACACACACACACACACACACACACACACACACACACACACACACACACACGCACGAGGGAGATGTTAGCAAAAAGTAGCTTTAAGAGCCAAAGCCTCCATGCTTCTTTAAGCCTCCTGACTATGTATATTCTTACCACTGTGTACAGTCCTCTTTCTATACCCCTCTCTCTCTCGTTCCAGATGATTGTCCCAGGTCTATGTTCACTCAGACAAGTCCACAGAATGCAGTGGGGTGGATGGATGAAGGCAGGACAGAGAAAGAGAGGTGCTTCCTGAATCTCTCTCTCTCTCTCTCTTAGTGGGTGGTCAGACACCTGCTGCACTGTAGAGGTACTAGAGACTCCCTTGCTCCTGCTCTCTCTCTCTCTCTCTCTCTCTCTCTCTCTCTCTCTCTCTCTCTCTCTCTCTCTCTCTCTCTCTCTCTCTCTCTCTCTCTCTCTCTCTCTCTCTCTCTCTCTCTCTCTCTCTCTCTCTCTCTCTCTCTCTCTCTCTCTCTCTCTCTCTCTCTCTCTCTCTCTCTCTCTCTCTCTCTCTCTCTCTCTCTCTCTCTCTCTCTCTCTCTCTCTCTAGGTATTAGCTGTGACACACCAGCTCATTCACTGCCACTGATCCCAATTAGAGTTACTGGGGAGAGACAGAGGGAGAGAGCGAGAGAGAGAGGGGGGGGGCAGGAAACCCAGTGGGGGGCAGTGAGGCACAACGTAGTGGAGGTCACACACACACACACAACCATTCAACATGCACACAGAGAGAATGCATTGCTTCACATACAGAAACAGAGAGCACATCTCGCTTCTATTGGTGTTGCTGTAATAAAGGTCAGGCTGTTCTGAAAGACACATTGATCGGTGTTCCTCACACCTCACTGAACCTAACAGCACACACAGTCACACACTCTCTCTCGCTCTACACAGCATGGTTGATAGTGGACTCTATCAAGAGAGAGTTCTGCTGAGTAATGGGACCACACACACTAGATAAAATGGAGGAAGGGACACAGAATGACCCGGCACCAGACAGACAGTGTTTTAACTATTTATTACAGTATACATTTGATTGAAACCAGCCAACAGGTTTAAAGAGAAATAAACAGAGAAGTATAACACTAAATCATTAAATAGCCTTCAAATCACCCTGCGGTACATTAAAATATCATAAACCTTTACTTATAAAGATAAGAAACAAGCCTGCTCAGATGAACCAGTCCTTCTCTAACAAGGACCCACCACCATGACAGAGACTGGCATTATGACTGTTTATGACACTTATGACAGTGTTAGGAAGTCCTCATGATGACGAGAATGTTATAGATAAATGTGATATGATTTGAAACATGATCTACATGGCACTGTAGTAACTGGAGGTAATACAGCATGATAAGAGTACAATGGGAATGAGAAAGAAGGGAATGAAGGGAGGAGTTGAGTGTTTGAGTAAAGAGTCAAATGTAAGAGTGACAGTGTTGGCTAGAAACTGTAGCTTAATCTCTCTTCTCCTCTAGTGAATCTAGTCTGTCTACTGTATTGGGCCTCCCACTGGAAAATCAACATGATATAAAAGTAGAACAACCGACAGAAATCTTTTTTTTTAAATGTAAAAGTTTAATTATAAAGTTATTAACAAAAATAACTTGAACAATGTCTCCCCTAAAGAATAAAAATGTCCGTAGCTACTCTCAGCACCCAGAACCAACTCAGCTACTTCAAAGAGACTAGTACAAAGCTGACTGAAATGTAAAACTAAACCATGTAAATGAATGTAAACCGGACAACATATACAGCTGAAATACTCAACAAGTATTTATATATCTGTTATGCACAAGTTAAAGTTGTTATTAGATGAGAAAGGTGAACTAGAAGATTAAATGTCCTCTGTTGCCCCCATGTGGCCAGGGCTAGTACTACACTCAGTAAAAACCAACACAATACTGTCTGGAATCCTAACTTTGGTCCCTCAACAGATAAGGTTAATGGCAAATTAATTGATATTTATGATCAAATCTTTGGCAAAACAATACAACTTTAAAGATACATAAACTGTAAACATATAGTTAGTATATACAGTACATATAGTGATGATGTTCATATTGAACAGTGTAATCATGTATACTGCCAATTCCAGCACATATGGAAACAGAAGGGACCTCTTGACCAATCATATACTCTGTTACTGGCACCTGTTTCGCTCTTCTCTCATATTGGACGGAGGGAGTAAGGCACTGATTGATAGATTGGTGATTGATTGATGGTTAGTCAGATGTTAGTGAGAATGTTGCTGGTCACCATGGAGACGGTGAGCGTGCCTGGGAGGTCGTTGTCTTGGTGATTACCCTTGTCCCTCAGGTGGACGGTAACCTGCTGGGGGTCGCCTGGGTCAGAGGTCAAGCTGACCTGACCCAGGAAGGAATCCATCAACACGTTGTGGTTATACACCTGGAGGATGAATAAAGTTGTACTGACTTTAATTGAGAGAACAGTTACTTATTGAAACAACCCAAATTGTGATGTTCACTCTACTTTAACTCCACCTACTTTAACTCCGCCCAGTCTCCTCACCTCTATCAGTATAGGCTGGTTAGTTCTCTTCCTGTAGAATAGAGCCTTGGTGTCAAAGGTTGGGCTGCGGGTGTTTTTATAGACCGGAGAACGAACCTTTTCCCCCTCACAACGAATGATGACATATGGGTCTGACGCTGCAACACACACACACACACACACACACACACACACACACACACACACACACACACACACACACACACACACACACACACACACACACACACACACACACACACACACACACACACACACACACACACACAGACTGTCAGTAGGAGAAGAGAGGAGAAGATATGAAAAGGACCAGGCCAGAGAAGAAAAGGGAACGGACAGAGAAGGGAGAGAAGAAAGGTTTGTATACCTCCGTCAGAGTCTTGTCCAGCCAGTCCATCTGCTCTGTGGACATGGATCTGAGTGACCAGGGAAGGGAAGCCACACAGTCCTGACCAACACGTCTGGGCTGGCTGATCTAGGGTTAACTCTCTATGGGGGGAGAGAGAGGGCAAGATAATGAAGTGAGTGAGTGAGTGAGTGAGTGAGTGAGTGAGTGAGTGAGTGAGTGAGTGGGTGGGTGGGTGGGTGGTGAGTGGGTGGGTGAGTGAGTGAGTGAGTGAGTGAGTGAGTGGGTGGGTGGGTGGGTGGGTGGGTGAGTGGTGTGGTGAGTGGTGAGTGAGTGAGTGAGTGGAGTGAGTGGGTGGGTGGTGGGTGGGTGGGTGAGTGAGTGGGTGGGTGGGTGAGTGAGTGAGTGGGTGGGTGAGTGGGTGGGTGAGTGGGTGGGTGAGTGAATGAGTGAGTGAGTGAGTGAGTGGGTGGGTGAGTGAGTGGTGAGTGGTGAGTGAGTGAGTGGGTGGGTGAGTGAGTGGGTGGGTGGGTGAGTGAGTGGGTGGGTGGGTGAGTGGGTGGGTGGGTGGGTGGGTGGGTGGGTGGGTGAGTGGGTGGGTGAGTGAGTGAGTGAGTGGGTGGGTGGGTGAGTGAGTGAGTGGGTGGGTGAGTGGGTGGGTGGGTGAGTGAGTGGGTGGGTGAGTGAGTGAGTGGGTGGGTGAGTGAGTGAGTGAGTGGGTGGGTGGGTGGGTGGGTGGGTGGGTGGGTGGGGGTGGGTGGGTGAGTGGGTGGGTGAGTGGATGAGTGAGTGGGTGGGTGGGTGAGTGGGTGGGTGAGTGGGTGGGTGGGTGGGTGAGTGGGTGAGTGAGTGGGTGGGTGAGTGGTGAGTGAGTGGGTGGGTGGTGAGTGAGTGAGTGAGTGAGTGAGTGTGAGTGGTGAGTGAGTGAGTGGTGGGTGAGTGAGTGGGTGGGTGGGTGAGTGGGTGGGTGGGTGGGTGAGTGGTGAGTGAGTGAGGGGGTGGGTGAGTGAGTGGTGAGTGGGTGGGTGGTGAGTGAGTGAGTGAGTGGGTGGGTGAGTGAGTGGGTGGGTGGGTGAGTGAATGAGTGAGTGGGTGGGTGAGTGGGTGGGTGAGTGGGTGAGTGAGGGTGGGTGGGTGAGTAAGTGGGTGGGTGAGTGGGTGAGTGGGTGGGTGGGGAGTGGGTGGGTGGGTGGGTGGGTGGGTGGGTGGGTGGGTGGGTGGGTGGGTGGGTGAGTGAGTGAGTGAGTGAGTGAGTGGGTGGGTGGGTGAGTGGGTGGGTGAGTGGGTGAGTGGGTGGGTGAGTGGGTGGGTGAGTGAGTGGGTGGGTGAGTGAGTGGGTGGGGGTGGGTGGGTGGGTGGGTGAGGGTGGTGGTGAGTGAGTGAGTGAGTGAGTGGGTGGGTGAGTGAGTGAGTGGGTGGGTGAGTGGGTGAGTGGGTGGGTGAGTGGGTGGGTGAGTGGGTGGGTGAGTGAGTGGGTCGGGGTGGAGTGAGTGGGTGAGTGAGTGAGTGGGTGGGTGAGTGTGAGTGGGTGGGTGGGTGAGTGAGTGGGTGGGTGGTGAGTGAGTGAGTGGTGAGTGGTGAGTGAGTGAGTGAGTGGGTGGGTGAGTGGGTGAGTGGGTGGGTGAGTGGGTGGGTGGGTGAGTGAGTGAGTGAGTGGGTGGGTGAGTGAGATAGTGGGTGGGTGAGTGAGTGAGTGGGTGGGTGAGTGAGTGGGTGGGTGAGTGGGTGGGTGGGTGAGTGGGTGGGTGAGTGGGTGGGTGGGTGAGTGGGTGGGTGAGTGAGTGGGTGTACCTGCAGTCAGCGGAGACGTCAGTGAAGATGCGTAACAACAGGTCTCCTTCCAGAGCGGGATCAAAGGTTGTGGGTATGACAACGTAACGACCCTCCTTCAGGGAACAGCGTAGGAACACACACCTGGAGTTGATGTACACACTCCCACACACCTTCTGCTGCCGAGTGTGCATACGGTACTGCCTGTTCAACTCCACCTACACACACAATCATTTTAATGACCACATTAATAAGACTTTCACACACATTCATTTTAATTAACACATTAATAACACTCTCACACACACTTCTCACCCGGTGTATCTCGAAGCCTATAGCCAGGTTTTCTCCCTTCCCCTCTTTAGGTCTGGCTCTCTTGTCTGTCTGCTGTAGACATACCAGCACCTCATCCTCTGGCTTCTTGACGTTGAACACATACTGCAGGGAGAGACACACACATACACACACCAGTCCTATAAATTAATACACACACGCGCGCCCTCCCCCCATCCCTACCCCTACCTGTGGGTTCTGTACGAAAGTGTGTTTGTTATTGGTGCAGCCCCCGGCGCGGTTGCTGAGCGGGTCGTCATGGTTCCGCCAGGCGCCCTTTAGAGAGCCCTCCTCCCAGGTCTTGTGAAGAGACAGGTAGGAAGTGTTGATCAGACGACACATGATCAAATCACTGAAGTACTGACAGAAGTCATCAAATGTCATCCTGGGTGGGGATTGAGGGGAGGGAAAGGGAAGTCATCAAGCTTCATCCTATGGCCATCCATTTTCTCAGCCGTGTGGAGGAAAGGTTAGGGGTCATGGCTAGATGTCATAGGTTAAGGGTTCGAACTCACCAAAATTCTCCATCGTCCTGCACAATCACTCCGATCTTCTCTCTTTCACTCTTACCCACCTTCCCCCACTCCTCTGAGCTGAGAGAGAGAGGAGAGAGAGAAGTTGTTGCAGAGAGGTTCTCTATCGCTCACAGTGTTTCTCTGAAGGGTGTTCTGTGTGAAATAATGATACCAGAACAGAACTGATAGAGTAGGGGACTCAAGGTTCTGAGACATGAACATCAGAGGCTCAGATGGACAGTTTCCCATAGACCTTTTGGTGCCGAGATCATTTTTGGAATTTTCCTATGATACAGGATATAAATAAAACAAACATTCTAAGAGGAATGAACCATCACATCAATCTGTGCTAAAGATCTGTTTCCCTGTTGGCCAACAAGCCCTCTCCCAACCAACAGAGGGAGCAGTGAGTCAGGAACCGATCAAGACACCTCCATCTGGGGTTATTTAAAAAAAACTATATATCGAAGCTCATTTACTGATTTCTAAACAATTTAAAACTGTAAATTCTATTTGGAAAGCAGCAAAAAAAAGCTACATTTACAACTCTAATTTAGTTTCATGTCAAGTCAAACAGCAGTTACCGACCCAAAGCCATGTGCGGGGGCACCAGTTAGTTGAGGTAGTATGAGGTAGTATGTACATGTAGGTAGAGTTATTAAAGTGACTATGCATAGATGACAAGAGAGTGCAGTGGTGTGGAGAGTGGAGGGGGGCAATGCAAATTGTCTGGATAGCCATTTGACTAGATGTTCAGGAGACTTATGGCTTGGGGGTAGAAGCTGTTTAGAAGCTTCTCCACTTCTCCACCTGCTCCACTACAGCCCCATCGATGAGAATGGGGGCGCGCTCGGTCCTCCTTTTCCTGTAGTCCACAATCATCTCCTTTGTCTTGATCACGTTGAGGGAGAGGTTGTTGTCCTGGCACCACACGGCCAGGTCTCCGACCTCTTCCCTATAGGCTGTCTTGTTGTTGTTGGTGATCAGGCCTACCACTGTTGTGTCATCTGCAAATTGAATGATGGTGTTGGAGTCGTGCAGTGAACAGGGAGTACAGGAGGGGGCTGAGCACACACCCCTGAGGGGCCCCTGTGTTGAGGATCAGCGTGGCAGATGTGTTGTTACCTACCCTTACCACCTGGGGGCGGCCCGTCAGGGTCCTTAGCGTAGTGATGAGCTTTGAGGGCACTATGGTGTTGAACGCTAAGCTGTAGTCAACTAATAGCATTTTCACATAGGTGTTCCTTTTGTCCAGGTGGGAAAGGGCAGTGTGGAGTGCAATAGAGATTGCATCATCTGTGAATCTGTTAGGGCGGTATGCAAATTGGAGTGTCCTTGGGTTTCTGGGATGATGGTGTTGATGTGAGCCCTGACCAGCCTTTCAAAGCACTTCATGGCTACAGACGTGAGTGCTACGGGGCGGTAGTCATTTAGGCAGGTTACCTTTGTGTTCTTGTGCACAGGCACTATGGTGGTCTGCTTAAAACATGTTGGTTTTACAGACTCAGACAGGGAGAGTTTTTGAAAATGCGAAGACACTTGCTAGTTGGTCAGCGCATGCTCGCGGTACACTTCCTGGTAATCAGTCTGGCCCTGCGGCCTTGTGAATATTGACCTGTCTAAAGATCTTACTCACATCGGCTGCGGAGAGCGTGATCACACAGTATTCCTGTACAGTTGGTGCTCTCATGCATGTTTCAGTGTTATTTGCCTCAAAGCGAGCATAGAAGTAGTTTAGTTCGTCTGGTAGGCTTGTGTCACTGGGCAGCTCTCGGCTGTGCTTCCCTTTGTAGTCTGTAATGGTTTGCAAGCCCTACCACATCCGATGAGCATCAGATCCAGTGTAGTATGACTCGATCTTAGTCCTGTATTAACACTTTGCCTGTTTGATGGTTCGTCGGAGGGCATAGCGGGATTTGTCTTATAAGCTTCCAGCTCCTTGAAAGCGGCAGCTCTAGACTTTAGCTCAGTGCAGATGCTGCCTGTAATCCATGGCTTCTGGTTGAGGTATGTACTATCTGACCACTTTTTTATTGATCGAGTTACTGGTGCTTCGTGCTTTAATTTTGGCTTGTAAGCAGCAATCAGGAGGATGGAATTATGGTCAGATTTGCCAAATGGAGGGCGAGGGAGAGCTTTGTATGCATCTCTGTGTGTAGAGTATAGGTGGTCTAGAGTTCTTTTCCCTCTGGTTGTACATTTAACATGCTGATAGAAATTTCGTAAAACTGATTTAAGGAGCCGGGGCTACTAGGAGCCGGGGACCACAAGTTTTCCGCAAGTTTTCTTGTTTGCTTATGGCGGAATACAGCTCATTCAATGCTATCTTAGTGCCAACCTCTGACTGAGGTGGTATGTAAACAGTTACGAAGAATACAGATGAGAACTCTCTCGGTAGGTAGTGTGGTCTACAGCTTATCATTGATATACTCAACCTCAGGGTAGCAATAGCTTGAGACTTTCTTAGATATAATGCACCAGCTGTTATTGTACAAAAATACATAGTCCGCCGCCCCTTGTCTTACCATCGTATATCATATAATCAGCCAGCTGTATGTTGATATTGTTGTCGTTCAGCCACGACTCTATGAAGCATAAGATGTTACAGTTTTTATATCCCATTGGTAGTTTAATCTTCCCAGTAATTTGTCGATTTTATTGTCCAAAGATGGCACGTTTGCTAGCAGAATTGAGGGAAGTGGTTTACTCGATCGCCTTCGAATTCTAGGAAGGCAGCCCGCTCTCCTGCCTCTCTTTCTCTGCCTCCTCTTCACGCAGATCAAGGGGGTCGAGGCCTGTTCCCGAGGGAGCCGTATATCCTCCACCTCGGGCTCGTCAGAGTCGTGAAAGAAGAAAAAGGATTCTGCTAGTCCATGGTGAGTAATCGCAGTCCTGATGTCTAGCAGTTCTTTCAGTCATAAGAGACGGTAGTGGCACCATGATGTATAAAATTAGTTTAAAAAATACAACGCAGATAAAAAAACACAATTGGTTGGGGGCATGTAAAATGTCTGCCTTCTGCTCTCCATAAAGCCAGCCAGCCATACAAATAGCGTTCCCTCCAAGTTCCCAGGTATCCACATGGTCCTAAAGTCAGAAGGTTAACGCCACTAAATTGCATTTGCCTTTTAATTTGGGATTTGAATGATTTTCTGCTAACCTGCAAAGCATTACATGGGCTTGCTCCTACCTATCTCTCATACCTACACGTACGCTACGGTCACAAGACGCAGGCCTCCTAATTGTCCCTAGAATTTCTAAGCAAACAGCTGGAGGCAGGGCTTTCTCCTATAGAGCTCAATTTTTATGGAACGGTCTGCCTACCCATGTCAGAGACGCAAACTCGGTCTCAACCTTTAAGTCTTTACTGAAGACTCATCTCTTCAGTGGGTCATATGATTGAGTGTAGTCTGGCCCAGGAGTGGGAAGATGAACGGAAAGGCACTGGAGCAATGAACCGCCCTTGCTGTCTCTGCCTGGCCGGTTCCCCTCTTTCCACTGGGATTCTCTGCCTCTAACCCTATTACAGGGGCTGAGTCACTGGCTTACTGGGGCTCTCTCATGCCGTCCCTGGAGGGGGTGCGTCACCTGAGTGGGTTGATTCACTGTTGTGGTCATCCTGTCTGGGTTGGCACCCCCCCCTTGGGTTGTGCCGTGGCGGAGATCTTTGTGGGCTATACTCAGCCTTGTCTCAGGATGGTAAGTTGGTGGTTGAAGATATCCCTCTAGTGGTGTGGGGGCTGTGCTTTGGCAAAGTGGGTGGGGTTATATCCTTCCTGTTTGGCCCTGTCCGGGGGTGTCCTCGGATGGGGCCACAGTGTCTCCTGACCCCTCCTGTCTCAGCCTCCAGTATTTATGCTGCAGTAGTTTATGTGTCGGGGGGGCTGGGGTCAGTTTGTTATATCTGGAGTACTTCTCCTGTCCTATTCGGTGTCCTGTGTGAATCTAAGTGTGCGTTCTCTAATTCTCTCCTTCTCTTTCTTTCTTTCTCTCTCTTGGAGGACCTGAGCCCTAGGACCATGCCCCAGGACTACCTGACATGATGACTCCTTGCTGTCCCCAGTCCACCTGGCCATGCTGCTGTTCCAGTTTCAACTGACCTGAGCCCTAGGACCATGCCCCAGGACTACCTGACATGATGACTCCTTGCTGTCCCCAGTCCACGCTGCTGCTCCAGTTTCAACTGTTCTGCCTTATTATTATTCGACCATGCTGGTCATTTATGAACATTTGAACATCTTGGGCATGTTCTGTTATAATCTCCACCCGGCACAGCCAGAAGAGGACTGGCCACCCCACATAGCCTGGTTCCTCTCTAGGTTTCTTCCTAGGTTTTGGCCTTTCTAGGGAGTTTTTCCTAGCCACCGTGCTTCTACACCTGCATTGCTTGCTGTTTGGGGTTTTAGGCTGGGTTTCTGTACAGCACTTTGAGATATCAGTTGATGTACGAAGGGCTTTATAAATACATTTCATTTCATTTCATTTCATTTTCGTAGCCTATTTTAAATTGTTGGTGTTGAGCTAGCTAGGATATGGCGACTGTCATTCCCAATTTGCACCTCTGCACACACTCTTCTCCCCCACTACCAGGCCAGGTCTTCCTTATGAAAGAGGTCTTCGGACCTCAATAGGACATGTTGTAAAACTAAAGGTAAATAACATTTTAAAACCTACCTGTCGCTCCAGGCACCGTTCCACTCTTTCTCTCCCCAGGGGTTTCGGAGTCGTATCATTGTGAGTTTGTCGGACTTGAAGTAAGCCATGAGGCCGTGGCCCAGCCGGACTTTTCTAACGTCTGTCACAGCGTAGGCATGACCCTTCACCAGACCACAGGCCAGACGAGCCTCCATCTCTGCTGAACTGGCCGCCTGCAGGGAGGGGTGAAGGGTCAGGATTCTAGGTGTATGTGTGTATGTGTGTGTGTGTGTGTGTGTGTGTGTGTGTGTGTGTGTGTGTGTGTGTGTGTGTGTGTGTGTGTGTGTGTGTGTGTGTGTGTGTGTGTGTGTGTGTGTGTGTGTGTGTGTGTGTGTGTGTGTGTGTGTGTGTGTGTGTGTGTGCGCACGTGCATCTGTGTGTGTTATACCCGTATGGAGGCGCTGATGAGGCCTCCTCTGTTGTGGACCTTGAGGACTCTGTCGAACAGCGTTGAGCGTTTCTCCTTGTCTGTACTCAACCCTTCCTCCAGTAGGTCCAAGGGCTCCGAGACGCCACCCGTAAAATCCACCAACGCATCCGCTGTGTTGCCCCCGTCCAATGCCTCGTAACACCCATACATCCTACACACACACACACACACTCAGCAAAAGCAACACATCCTACACAAACACAACAGTCCATCTATAGTACTAACTTGGCGTATGCCTTCTCCGCCAGGGCGCTCCAGAACTCGTTGCTGTCATTGGAGTGACAATACACCAAGTTGCCGTTCGAAGTGGGCAACCGGTCGTCGATGACAACATCCACCCATTCTCCAAAGCGCCAGAAGCGGAAGTGGAAAATTCCGGCGTAAGACTCCGGCTTGTCCTCATCCCATTCCTGGTCCTTATGGTCCGGGATCACCTGGGAGAGAGATAAGATGCTCAGAACAAGTCACAGCTGCATGGCCTGGTTGGTCTAGAGGTAATGCTGCAGCCTCCGGCACACGTCTTTAGTATGGTCATGGGTTTAAATCCAGCCTACTGCCCTTTGATACAATCCCTCTCTAACTTTCCCCACTACCAGTCTCTCTCACTATCTGCTCAATACAAATCGGAAAAATCACAGCTAACAAGCAACCACCTAGTGCATCATAACAACCAAACCAAAATGTACACACCACAAACAGACAATGGCACACACACACACACACACACACACACACACACACACACACACACACACACACACACACACACACACACACACACACACACACACACACACACACACACACACACACACACACACACACACACACACACACACACACACACACACACACACACACACACACACACACACACACACACAGCCAGCCAGCCAGCCAGCCAGCATTTGGGTATATTAATAACCAGCACATCCAGCTATGACCAACCAGCTCCCAGAAGCCATCAGGAAAATCCCTGGTTCCTCTTCTGATGTCATCACTTCCTGTTGCCTAGCACCACCACACACTCCCTCCTCCCTCCTCCCCCCTTCCCCTTCTGTTCTCCATCCCTCCCTCACTGTACATGCCACACAATCAATAGTCCCAACCAGAGAACCAACTCAACCATGTTACCCTCTGGGAAAGAGATGGCATAAGAGACAGAGACGGAGAGGAACAGAGAGAAACTATCTGCAGACACAGACACACACAGACAGACAGGCAGGCCTCGTTCCCTCCCCAGCAGAGAAAGATGAGCTCTCAGACAGGCACAGACCCGGCCGCGGCCCCCTCGTCCAGCTCAGCCATGGAGCTACGCTTTGCAAAGGACACTTCCCTCACTGAGGTAAGACTGTTCAGATGAGGTTGAGATGTGGTTAAGATGAGGTTGTGGTTAAGATGCATGGGTCAGATATACTTAGTAGTGATGTAATAATGCCTTCACTGTAAGTCCCTTTAGAAAAATGTATATTCAAGTAGACATGCAAAATTCTAAATATTGCTTCTGCTATGTGTAGTAGTTTGGTACTGTCTTAAATATGTGCTTATCTGGGGCCTCCTGAGTGACACAGTGGTCTAACTGCATCACAGTGAAGTTGTGCCACTAGAGATTCTGGGTTCGAGTCCAGGCTCTGTTGCAGCCGGCCGTGACCAGGAGACCCATGGGGCGGCACACAGTTGGCCCAGCATCGTCCGGGTTAGGGGAGGGCTTGGCTGGCAGGGATGTCATTGTCCCATCGCGCCACAGCAACTCCTGTGGTGGGCTGGGCGCAGTGCACGGTGACACGGTTGCCAGGTGCACGGTGTTTGCTCCGACACATTTTTGCGGCTGGCTTCCAGATTAAGCGGGCATTGTGTCAAGAAGCAGTGCGGCTTGGTTGGGTTCGTGTTTCGGGGGATGCATGGCTCTAGACCGTCGCCTCCCCCGAGTCCGTACGGGAGTTGCGGAGATGAGACAAGACTAACTACCAATTGGCTTCCACGAAATTGGGGAGAAAAGCAGGTAAAAAAAAACAAAAAACAAAGTAGCCTATTTACTGACAAACGGACAGTTTTCAGGAGTCGACTTGTACTGAATGGTATCTGCGTCTGAGTATCCAGTACATCCAGCATATTATAGTTATACTATTATTAAAGTATTATTATTCTACAATGTGATTCACAGGTGTGTCCAGTCTCTGCAGCAAAGTTGTCAAAAGTGCAGTTATATTATAGTATTACTATAATATGATTACATTATTAATATAGTTATTATTGTTACTAGGTAATGTGGCTGCGTGTCCAGTCCCTGCAGCGGAGCGGTCAGAAGTGCAGTTATATTATATTATTATGATTACATTATTAATATGGTTATTATTGTTACTAGGTAATGCGGCTGCGTGTCCAGTCCCTGCAGCGGAGCGGTCAGAAGCGACAGGACGGGGAGCGGTTGCTCCTCCCCCACGAGGCTGTTTACTGTCTGGACTTCTCCCATCAGAAGCTGACGTTCGTCCACTGGTCGGTGTCTCTGATTGGTCATGGCAGAGTGACCATCACAGGGATCTCCCAGCTCTGGACCCCTGACCTCACACACCTGATGACCCGGCAGCTTCTTGAACCCGTCGGAACATTCTGGCGGAACGCTGGTGACCCGGAGGACACGCCCCTCAAGTGTCTGGAGGCGGACATCCAGGAGTTTGGGGAGAGAATCGCGGAGCTGGCAAAGGTCCGCAAGGTCATGTACTTCCTGCTTGCCTTCAAGGAGGGGGCGGAGGCTGACAAGGTCAGCATCTCCATGGAGTTCAATCAGGCCTGACCTACAAACCTTAAAGGGATACTTCTGGATTTTGGCAATGAGGCCCTCTGGATACCAAAGTGTGTACTTTTCTGTGTCCAGTATGAAAAAAGAAAGAGGTAGTTTTGCGAGCCAATGTTAACTAGCTTTCGGGCAATGACTGGAAGTCTATGGGTAACACTAGTTAGCACTGGCTCGTGAAACTACATTTATCTTCCTTCATACTGGACACAGAGACATAACAATTGTAACCACAAGTTCATCCAACTGGGGAAGTAAAACGACCTCATTCCCAAAACCCTGAAGTATCCCTTTAACTGCTTCCTCTTCCCTCTACTCCTCTAGTCTCCCTCTCTCCATTCTAAGGGAATGCCTTCTACTACAGCCAGTCTAGGTTGGACCAGTCTACACTCCTATCCTCCCATCTCTCATCTGTGTGTGCTTGTGTGTGTACTTCCTTCCTGAGTATCTATCTAGCTATCTATCTATGCATGTCAGTCAACAAGCGGCTAGAAACCATGTTTTGAATGTAAAGTAGTTACACAGTAGGCTGCAGATTCAAACTATAGATACAGGTAACTGCCAAAATAAAGGAAACACCAACATAAAGTGTCTTAATAGAGCGTTGGGTCACCACGAGCTGCCAGAACAGCTTCAATGCGCCTTGACATAGATTCTCCAAGTGTCTGGTACTATATTGGAGGGATGCAACACCATTCTTCCAAGAGAAATTCCAAGATAAGTTTTGTTGATGGTGGTGTAAAACGCTATCTCAGCCGCTCCAGAGTTTATACATGACTAAGTATGATCTTAATTGCTTAATTAACTCGGCAATCACACCTGTGTGGAAGCAGCTGCTCTCAATATACTTTGTATCCCTTATTGCCCAAGTGTTTATTTTATTTTGCCTTTATTTAGCTGTACATTTATATTGAAAGCCTGAATGATATGAATAGCTTGTTCTGATCCTTCTTTATAGGGTATATTAGAGAACCAATGCTGCAATGTAACTTCAAACATTTTCACTTTGCATGAAATATCACAACAATATTCTCTAAACTGGCCATATATATATATATATATATGCCATTTAGCAGACGCTTTTATCCAAAGCGACTTACAGTCATGTGTGCATACATTCTACCATGTCATCTACTGCTGTCCAATAAAAAGCTGTAGGTCCTGCTGTGTTTGTGTTAATGGTCAGGACAGGGGACAGGACAGACATGGCTTAGCCTCAGGCTACAGTAGCTACGGTTGCTGTTCATTCATAGGGAAATCAATACACACACTTTCCTTCCCTCTCTCTCTCTCACACACACACAAGTGGTAGACTACATACCAGAAGGCAAATGTAACACTTTAGAGAGAGAGAGAGACAGAGACAGAGACAGAGACAGAGACAGACAGACACACAGAGAGAGAGACAGAGAGAGAGAGACAGACAGACAGACAAGACATAGAGACAGACAGACACAGAGAGAGACAGACAGACAGACAGACAGACAGACAGACAGACAGACAGACAGACAGACAGACAGACAGACAGACAGACAGACAGACAGACAGACAGACAGACAGACAGACAGACAGACAGACAGACAGACAGACAGACAGACAGACAGACAGACAGACAGACAGACAGACAGACAGACAGACAGACAGACAGACAGATAGAGACAGGGAGACAGAGAGAGAGAGAGAGAGAGAGAGAGAGAGAGAGAGAGAGAGAGAGAGAGAGAGAGAGAGAGAGAGAGAGAGAGAGAGAGAGAGAGAGAGAGACAGACAGAGTTAATGAGAGTGATCCGGAGCACATTATTATAGCAGCACCCTCCCAGTGGATTAATAAGTGTGTGTGTGTTGGGGTAGAGGGGACAGTAGGAAAGTATAGTTTGGTCCAATTAATAACACCATCTCTGTGTTAACGAGCTACTTCTAGAACACATCGTTACTGACTCTTGATAGAACATGTAGTTAAACACCGGGACTAAACAACCATGAATTAATCCAAACATACACACACACACCACTACTCATAACAACAATAATGTATTCCCTAGGAGCTAATAATAACAGTCATGATGGTGCAGATGTAACAGAGGTAGTTTAGTTAGAACAAGTGACCTCGCCTGAGGTTTCAGCTCAGCGGACTAACACAGTACCGGTGACTAGGTTGGGAAACAGTCCCAGCTCGAGGGCAGAGAGCCTGTGTTAAGAGGAAGACCCACCATAATGAACGTTGGTTGTGTGCAGTAGACCACCTTCTGGCTGTCGACTAACAGTCGCACTTCAACATGTAGAATCATCCGGGAAATGAACAGAAAATGCTTAGATCTCTTCATCAGACCGGTCCGTTTAGCGCTCTCCTGCCAGCTCTGTCTGTGGAGTGAAATACGCTCTCCAACCCAACAGCAGCTGTTTTCTCAGTGATCCTCTGTTGTTCAGGAAATGGAGAAACATAATAAACCTGCTCAATTGTTTCAGATGAAAGATCAGAGCCCTCTCTGTGATGTGATGGTTTAGTGAGGTAGGGGTACGGAGTTATATCATGCCAGTAACATCAGTCCAGAGCTTAAAATATCACCAATGGCGCTGCCCAATTGGTACCTTTTCATTGTCAAGCAGGGCAGTCACGTGTGCATGTGGAGCGAAGGACTACTATTCTGAGCCATTGCACAGATAGGCACAATAGAGAAGGTGAACCTGTTAGCAACACAGTGACGTCCTTCACACTAGAAGCCAGGGGTATGGAGCCAGGGGTATGGAGCCAGGAGTAAGAAGCCAGGGGTATGGAGCCGGGGGTATGGAGCCGGGGTAAGGAGCCGGGGGTATGGAGCCGGGGTATGGAGCCGGGGGTAAGGAGCCGGGGGTAAGGAGCCGGGGGTATGGAGCCGGGGGTATGGAGACGGGGGTAAGGAGACGGGGGTAAGGAGCCGGGGGTAAGGGGAGCCGGGGGTAAGGAGACGGGGGTAAGGAGCCGGGGGTAAGGAGCCAGGGGTAAGGAGACAGGGGTAAGGAGCCAGGGATAAGGAGCCAGGGGTAAGGAGCCAGGGGTAAGGAGACGGGGATAAGGAGCCGGGGGTAAGGAGACGGGGGTAAGGAGCCAGGGGTACGGAGCCAGGGGTACGGAGCCAGGGGTAAGGAGACAGGGGTATGGAGCCAGGGGTAAGGAGACAGGGGTAAGGAGACAGGGGTATGGAGCCAGGGGTAAGGAGCCAGGGGTACGGAGACAGGGTTATGGAGCCAGGGGTAAAGAGACAGAGGTATGGAGCCAGGGGTAAGGAGACAGGGGTAAGGATACAGGGGTAAGGAGACAGGGGTAATGAGACAGGGGTAAGGAGCTGGTGAAAAGTGGTGGAAAGTTGAACACAAAACGTTGAGACCAGTGGGACTAATGCTAATGATTCCCTGTGAACTCAGTGGAAAAAACACACACTGCCATCTCAGAAGGGCCACACCACCACACACACACGAACACAAAAACAAACAAGCCACTCCTCCAAATAGGAGTCGGAAATGATAATAAACTCCAAGTCATTCTGTGTGTGTGTGTGTGCATGCTTGTCACACACCCAAGGCAAACAAACACACTTACATGCAGACGGTCAGGGATCCTTACCTTTTGCCACAGAGTTTCTCTGGATGCCAGGGAGGAGCAGGCTGCTACGAACCAACAGTTCCCCAGCTGGCCCTGGAGGAGGTCATGAGCACTGATACCATCCACAAACAACTTGGGGTTATCACACAGCTCCTATAGAGAAGAGACAACATGGGGTTATCACACAGCTCCTATAGAGAAGAGACAACATGGGGTTATCACACAGCTCCTATAGAGAAGAGACAACATTGGGTTATCACACAGCTCCTATAGAGAAGAGACAACATGGGGTTAAAGCTAGATTTACAATACTAAGGAATGTCTCATGTGTATTCGACTTCAGTGCAGTCTGACTATGTGCATTTGTATCAAATTGTACATTTACATGAAATGATAAAGGGAGGAGGGGACAACATGGGATTAACACAGAGGGGAGGGTGGGAGAGAGAGAGGGACAGAAGACAGAGAAAGAGGGGGGGTGCAAACAAGAGAAATGAGACAGGATATTAGGCTAACCACCCCTTTCCCCAATTAAAATTCAATTCTAAATCAATAGTCAAAAGAACAAGTTTCTGAGATGCATCTGAGTAGAAGCCAAGAGAACCATTAGTGATAAAGATCTCTTCCTCTCCTCTGTCCATCCATCCATCCATCACTCTATCCTTGTTAATTAATGACACTCAGAGACTGTTTTATGTGGCTGTGCTGCTCTCTCTGAGCTGACCACTAATGGCAGGAGGGAGGGAGGGTTTCCCAACAGTCTGGGTGCGTCTCAACTTCCACACGATATAGTGCGCTAACTACGACCAGGGCCCAAATGGGAACATAGAGGTCCCAAGTGTCACCTAGAACCACAGATCATTAAGTCCCTTTTCCATCCGCTCCTTCCCTCAGCCCCAGCAGAGAACAGCCTCTCTAGGCAACGTGTGGTAGGACATAGGGCAGGGCGATATGGCCAAAATATCATATAAACAGTATTTATTTTTTAGACTGTATTTTACATTTTGAATAATAAAAGTTGTACATTTGCTTTATGAGTAGTGAGTGATCCTAGGGTGCTTTATGAGTAGTGAGTGATCCTAGGGTGCTTTATGAGTAGTGAGTGATCCTAGAAGGCTTTATGAGTAGTGAGTGATCCTAGAAGGCTTTATGAGTAGTGAGTGATCCTAGAAGGCTTTATGAGTAGTGAGTGATCCTAGAAGGCTTTATGAGTAGTGAGTGATCCTAGGGTGCTTTATGAGTAGTGAGTGATCCTAGAGTGCTTTATGAGTAGTGAGTGATCCTAGGGTGCTTTATGTGTAGTGAGTGATCCTAGAAGGCTTTATGAGTAGTGAGTGATCCTAGGGTGCTTTATGAGTAGTGAGTGATCCGAGAAGGCTTTATGAGTAGTGAGTGATCCTAGAAGGCTTTATGAGTAGTGAGTGATCCTAGAAGGCGTTATGAGTAGTGAGTGATCCTAGGGTGCTTTATGAGTAGTGAGTGTTTCTAGAAGGCTTTATGAGTAGTGAGTGATCCTAGAAGGCTTTATGAGTAGTGAGTGATCCTATGGTGCTTTATGAGTAGTGAGTGATCCCAGGGTGCTTTATGAGTAGTGAGTGATCCCAGGGTGCTTTATGAGTAGTGAGTGATCCTAGAAGGCTTTATGAGTAGTGAGTGATCCTAGGGTGCTTTATGAGTAGTGAGTGATCTTAGAAGGCTTTATGAGTAGTGAGTGATCCTAGAAGGCTTTATGAGTAGTGAGTGATCTTAGGGTGCTTTATGAGTAGTGAGTGATCCTAGAAGGCTTTATGAGTAGTGAGTGATCCTAGAAGGCTTTATGAGTAGTGAGTGATCCTAGGGTGCTTTATGAGTAGTGAGTGATCCGAGAAGGCTTTATGAGTAGTGAGTGATCCTAGGGTGCTTTATGAGTAGTGAGTGATCCTAGAAGGCTTTATGAGTAGTGAGTGATCCTATGGTGCTTTATGAGTAGTGAGTGATCCTAGAAGGCTTTATGAGTAGTGAGTGATCCTACGGTGCTTTATGAGTAGTGAGTGTTCCTAGAATGCTTTATGAGTAGTGAGTGATCCTACGGTGCTTTATGAGTAGTGAGTGATCCTATGGTGCTTTATGAGTAGTGAGTGATCCTAGAAGGCTTTATGAGTAGTGAGTGATCCTACGGTGCTTTATGAGTAGTGAGTGTTCCTAGAAGGCTTTATGAGTTGTTAGAGCCGATTTGGACATATTTGTATAAAAGACCGAACATATGGAGCTCCATGTATATTTGTGTAAATATATTAAATATGAATGTAAATGATGAAATATTAGGTACGTACCTTTATGATTTATATTTACCCGATTGAGATATATTAATTTGTTGTTAGTGTAACTCGGACATTTGGCCCCCCCCTCTTGCCTGTTCATTGTATTGTGTTAATTTTGTTAGGATAAAGGCAGGAAGTTGGGCCTTCGGGAGAGGGAGTCCTTGCTAGACGCGGGAGCGGTATAGTTTTTTGACTTGATTGTAGTGGCTTCCTTTCGTCTTTACCATAGCCACTGCCCAAGCCTGAAGCGGGGTTGTTTGGTACGCATACAGACATACAGACATACAGACATACAGACATACAGACATACAGGTCATAATATGTATTTTCCATATCAAGTATTTTGTGCTTTAAGTTGATTGGAGACTCATTTATTTGTTAGATATAAGAAGAATAAACATTTTTGTTGCACCATATCCCTGGATGTCATGGAATGTTTGGCCGTTTGGAAACCTTGAGTGTGGACTGTATGCGTACCAAACAACCCCGCTTCAGGCTTGGGCAGTGGCTATGGTAAAGACGAAAGGAAGCCACTACATGAGTAGTGAGTGATCCTACGGTGCTTTATGAGTAGGGAGTGATCCTACGGTGCTTTATGAGTAGTGAGTGATCCTAGAAGGCTTTATGAGTAGTGAGTGATCCTAGGGTGCTTTATGAGTAGTGAGTGATCCTAGAAGGCTTTATGAGTAGTGAGTGATCCTAGAAGGCTTTATGAGTAGTGAGTGATCCTAGAAGGCTTTATGAGTAGTGAGTGATCCTACGGTGCTTTATGAGTAGTGAGTGTTCCTAGAAGGCTTTATGAGTAGTGAGTGATCCTACGGTGCTATATGAGTAGTGAGTGATCCTAGAAGGCTTTATGAGTAGTGAGTGATCCTAGAAGGCTTTATGAGTAGTGAGTGATCCTAGAAGGCTTTATGAGTAGTGAGTGATCCTACGGTGCTTTATGTGTAGTGAGTGATCCTGGGGTGGCAACACATATATTCTAAGTGATTTCAACGAGTCTTTCTCCATTCTGATTGTTTTATACTGTTCAATTGAATCAAGAATAATTTTCTGCATTTTCATCCATTTCCGGCACTCATTTGAGATCATTTCCATACTGCGGCAACGCAGGGCTGCACGATATGGGCAAACAATCTAGACCTGCAAATTTACTTGCGATTTACAGCAAAACACTTGGGTGAACTGTTGGAATCATGGAAATAATGATTATTCTAATTCTATAGTTTGAATATAATAGTGGGAACTTTGAATACAGTGTTGTTTGACATGAAAACAAATGAAAATGCCAGGAAGGTGTTGTTATTGTGACAGGCAAGGAACCAAAGTGTTGATAAGTGTTTTCCCTAGGGGACCCTATAATCTTTAGCTACATGGAATGTTTTCTCTTAGCTACTTCATATAGCTAAAATTCTTGCTTTGCGTATTCCTCTTTGATTTAGAAGATACATGCTGATTAGGTCTACACCATCACTGGTATTATCAGGCTGTATTGCTAATTACGTTTGCTCTCACTCAGTACAGTATTTATTGGCTAGGTAGTGATTTGCATTAGCGGCTAACAAGATTTAGGCCCAACTTGCTAAGAAAATGCAAACTATCTGTTGGCAGATGTAAGAAACACAAACTAATAGTGTAATTATAGAACGCTAGTTGATTTATAATAAGAAGCTAAGTGAAAATAGCATCGTTGTCATCAACATTGTTGCATGTGCTGCATTGATCATGCAGACTGAACACAAGTGTCTCATGGTTGAGAAACAAGAAATGTGCTCCTTGAGTGACAGAGGGCGGGGCTAGGTCTGTGTGGAAAGTGGCATGGAGAGAGAGAGAAGAGAGAGGAGAGATATGACTCAAGTAGCAAAGTAAACCATAAAAATGGTACACCAGGCGTATCACATTTAACCGACCAAACATTCAAATACCGTTATAGAAGGTAAAGTAAAAACCCAAACCCGTCCGTGCATCAAAACCGGTATATCGTAAAATACGGTACACTGCCCAGCCCTAGGAGGACAGTACCAGGCTGGGGTGGTGATGTAGGCCCTGGAGCAGGACCAGAGGAGGAGGAGGAAGAGGAGAAGCAGGCCTGACCACACTAAGCTACTCTTTGGGACTGTACTAGACACTACTATAACTAGAGGTTAACAGGGGGATTAGAGGTCTTGTGAAAGACATTGGGGATAAAAAACCTCTGGTACACTCCCAAACAAGATCAGTAAGTCTAACACACTGTAGAGTGGCTCTTTTCTCAACCCTTTCCATGTTCGCTGCTCTAACCACACACCGCCACACCCAACCCGCGCTTTCTCTGAGCCAGGGGGCCCTCCTGAGGAATCTCACTGGGTGAAAAGTAACCTTTTGCCTTGAGCTTGATCAGCTGCTGTGTTGGAGCAAGGCTGGAGGAAAAACATGAATACAATAGATATATTATCTATGAGTAATACCTTTACACCAAGGCTTTATTTACTGGTCCAACCAGTCCTGCTGTTACACCCTCCCTTACCTGGACTGTAACCACAGCTGTAGAATAATAGCAGAGTATAAAGAAAGTAGAACATATCATGGGAGCGGCATGTACTGTAACAGATGAATATCGGAACAGTAGACACACACGGATGTGAAGCAGAACAGACAGAAGGTACTGTTGGTTGTCACCAGAGTGTTGCTGTTTGTTTTATCCCTCTCCCACTGGACGGACTGCTCTCTCTCTCTCTTCTCCTGTGTTCAGACAGTCAACGCCCCGTTAGCTCCTGATACAGCTCAGTGCTGCACAACCAGGACGTGTGTGTGTGTTGCAATAGTGTTTCCATCTATCAGCAGTGATAACATACTGGTCACCTGATATTAACTAGTACCTCTCCTACTAGTCACCTGGTATTAACTAGTACCTCTCCTACTGGTCACCTGATATTAACTAGTACCTCTCCTACTGGTCACCTGATATTAACTACTACCTCTCCTACTAGTCACCTGATATTATCTAGTACCTCTCCTACTGGTCACCTGGTATTAACTAGTACCTCTCCTACTGGTCACCTGATATTAACTAGTACCTCTCCTACTGGTCACCTGATATTAACTACTTCCTCTCCTACTGGTCACCTGATATTAACTACTTCCTCTCCTACTGGTCACCTGATATTAACTACTTCCTCTCCTAGTGGCCACCTGATATTAACTACTTCCTCTCCTACTGGTCACCTGATATTAACTACTTCCTCTCCTACTGGTCACCTGATATTAACTACTTCCTCTCCTACTGGTCACCTGATATTAACTACTTCCTCTCCTACTGGTCACCTGATATTAACTACTTCCTCTCCTACTGGTCACCTGATATTAACTACTTCCTCTCCTAGTGGCCACCTGATATTAACTACTTCCTCTCCTACTGGCCACCTGATATTAACTACTTCCTCTCCTACTGGCCACCTGATATTAACTACTTCCTCTCCTACTGGTCACCTGATATTAATGTGCCCACACACCATTTGAAGGGTTCATAGAGAGGAACATTTCTTCCATTTCATCCTCTATACCTTCCCTGACCCATTTTCTTTCTTACACCCCCCCCCAATCTATCTGAAAGTCTGAGATAATAAACAAACTCTCAGTCGGATGCTTATTCAAACACCTTAACTCTAGGGCTGGCACAATTACTGTATAACTGTGTATCCGACAGTTATGGATGAAGACAGTCATGAAAATAGAATTACCGTACAAATAAAATAATGAACCGCTCACTGTAGACGGGATGGCCGGGCAATCGTGCGGTTGAGTCCATTTCTGCGATAACATGGACTCTTCAAAACTGTGATTTTCAAACACTATGAGAATTTGCGGTGATGTGGGGAACAAGAAAATACCCTCCCTCTGGTTAGAAACTCTTTGTTTTGAATATCACTGTTTTTGACTTTAATCCTACCAAGTGGTGACAGCTTTTATCCTAGGACCTTTCTTCTCTTTTTAACCACAGATCATAGAAACACACTGCTTTCACATCATGTAGACACTGGTTTGGTGCTGAAGAGGATGAATATGAGGTTGAAAAGTGGCGGAATTGCCCTTTAACTCCCCCCCCCCCACACACACACCCCTCCCGTCAGTGTGTGGTACCTTAGGTCTCTTCCAGGTGATGGTTCCTATGCTGTTCGTCTTGTAGAACAGAGACTGGTCTGTAGCCGGAAACGCAGAGTCTTCAAACAGGACCCGATGCTGCTGGCACTTCTTACGCAGGGAGGAATAGCCCTGTCCTTCAAATGGCACCACCATCACCCTGCAGGAACACACACACATACACTGTCACACACACAGCAGCAAAACACTGGTTCTCATACGACACAACCATCACCCTGGAACACACACACACATACACTGTCACACACACAGCAGCAAAACACTGGTTCTCACACGACACAACCATCTCCCTGGAACACACACACATACACTGTCACACACACAGCAGCAAAACACTGGTTCTCATACGACACAACCATCTCCCTGGAACACACACACATACACTGTCACACACACAGCAGCAAAACACTGGTTCTCATACGACACAACCATCACCCTGCAGGAACACACACACATACACTGTCACACACACAGCAGCAAAACACTGGTTCTCATACGACACAACCATCACCCTGCAGGAACACACACACATACACTGTCACACACACAGCAGCAAAACACTGGTTCTCACACGACACAACCATCTCCCTGGAACACACACACATACACTGTCACACACACAGCAGCAAAACACTGGTTCTCACACGACACAACCATCTCCCTGGAACACACACACACATACACTGTCACACACACAGCAGCAAAACACTGGTTCTCACACGACACAACCATCTCCCTGGAACACACACACATACACTGTCACACACACAGCAGCAAAACATTGGTTCTCATACGACACAACCATCACCCTGCAGGAACACACACACATACACTGTCACACACACAGCAGCAAAACATTGGTTCTCATACGACACAACCATCTCCCTGGAACACACACAGTTACAGACAAGTCCAAACAGTGTAAAATATTATATTTTCTGGAAGGAAAAACACTTTGTGTAAACTTAAACGACTAATACCAGAAAAAGCATGTAGAAATTATAAGGGACCTATAACATTATATGTATATAAATAAGAGAGAACTAACAGTCCCCTACATAAAAGCTAGGTAATCAGGGAGAATAAAAACAATGAATTTAGCAGTATTGATTTTGCTATTATGTCTGAACAAAAGAATGCTGAATTAGTCATGAGAAAATGCATCGAATGGCTGGATATTAGCTTCAAACTGCAACCTTTTCTCTCAGCTCCATGACAAAATTACAGCGCCAAGATGGGGGCCTGCGCGCCCATTGCCACGCCGACCACCTCAGCCACTTGATATTTAAAAACCTGATATTGATAATGGTAGCACAGGAGGTTGGTGGCACCATAATTGGGGAGGACGGGCTCGTGGTCATAGCTGGAGGAGAATGTTATCAAATCAATTAAACATGGTTTCCATGTGTTTGGTGCCATTTAATTCGCTCCGTTCAGGCCATTATTATGAGCTGTCCTCCTCTCAGCAGCCTGTGTATGGTGGTTACCGTAGCTTAAAGGCTACATTTGTCTGGTGGGGAGTCTATCAGATTTATGCCCAGAAGAGGGCAAACAAGAGAAGGGTGTGTGTGTGTGTGTGTGTCTGGGTGGTGTGTGAGAGTGACAGAGACCCATTATCTACATTCTACACTGACTCCTCCCATTGAAAGTAGAGAAAAAGAACCACCGTTGTTCAAGGATATCCTCTTTTTCAACACACACAGCACGTTACACCATAACAACATACGTCTCCAGTCACGTGACACATACACACAACAGACACTCCTAGTTTACCAATGGATCACTGGGAGTAACCAGCTCCCAACTCCAATGTTAGATCAGAGGTTACCAGACCTTTTAGCATAGTGGGCTTTTACAGTCTGAAGTTTTTTACCATTGTCTCTCTGCTAAACACACAAATTGCTGCTGTTCACAGGTCAGACAGTCAGCAGGACTCTCCTGTAGTCATGGAGATGCTTATGGGATGTAGCTAGGTAGTGTAATCATGTTAGTGTTTGACAACCCTATTAGAGACAGAACACACACACAGTTTACCATAGACAAGGAGAGGGGTGAAGGGAGTAGTCGGTTCACAACAGCTAGAAGTACTAACTATACTGAACAAAAATATAAATGCAACATCTAAAGTGTTGGTCCCATGTTTCATGAGCTGAAATAAATTTGTTTACATCCCTCTAAGTGAGCATTTCTCAGTTGCCAAGATAATGCATCCACCTGACAGGTGTGGCATATCAAGTAGCTGATTAAACAGCATGATCATTACACAGGTGCAGCTTTGTCACACAGCACAATGCAACAGATGTCTCAAGTTTTGAGGGAGGTTGCAATTGGCATGCTGACTGCAGGAATGCCCACCAGAGGCGTTGCCAGAGAATCTTATGTTCATTTCTCTACCATAAGCGGCCTCAAACGTGGTTTTCGAGAATTTGGCAGTACGTCCAACCGGCCTCACAACCACAGACCGCGTGGAACTGTGCCAGACCAGGACCTCCACATCCAGTAAAATCTTTGAAAATGTTGCATGTTGCGTCTATATTTTTGTTCAGTATACACTACTTGTTTGGATAAACTTCATTATTATTATGTATAGAATTGTATTGTTATTTATTTTTTACTTTTTATGTGATGCACACTGCAGAGACTACAGGAAGAAGAATTATAACTGAATTATCACAGTCAATCATTGTAAAGTTTGTTTCTGTGTCAATTAATCCCATAAGCATTGGGTTTGCCAACTGGTGATTTCACACAAAAATAAAATATAATTCATTCAATCACTACAGGAATACTGTATGCAGTTCAGTCAACCACCGCTACTGGTTGGACTTAAGTCTACTGTAGGTCTAGATGGAGCTGTCACGGTACTACCTACAACTACACTGCCCAAAACAATAAAGGGAACACTTAAACAACACAATGTAACTCCAAGTCAATCACACTTCTGTGAAATCAAACTGTCCACTTAGAAAGCAGCAATGATTGACAATATATTTCACATGCTGTTGTGCAAATGGAATAGACAACAGGTGGAAATTATAGGCATTTAGCAAGACACCCCCAATAAAGGAGTGGTTCTGCAGGTGGGGACCACAGACCACTTCTCAGTTCCTATGCTTCCTGGCTGATGTTTTGGTCACTTTTGAATGCTGGCGGTGCTTTCACTCTAGTGGTAGAATGAGACGGAGTCTACAACCCACACAAGTGGCTCAGGTAGTGCAGCTCATCCAGGATGGCACATCAATGCAAGCTGTGGCAAGAAGGTTTGCTGTGTCTGTCAGCGTAGTGTCCAGAGCATGGAGGTGCTACCAGGAGACAGGCCAGTACATCAGAGACGTGGAGGGGGACGTAGGAGGGCAACAACACAGCAGCAGGACCGCTACCTCCGCCTTTGTGTAAGGGGGAGCAGGAGGAGCACTGCCAGAGCCCTGCAAAATGACCTCCAGCAGGCCACAAATGTGCATGTGTCTGCTCAAACGGTCCGAAACAGACTCCATGAGGGTGTTATGCTTACAGCCCAACACCGTGCAGGACTTTTGGCATTTTCCAGAGAACACCAAGATTGGCAAATTCACCACTGGCACCCTGTGCTCTTCACAGATGAAAGCAGGTTCACACTGAGCACGTGACAGACGTGACAGAGTCTGGAGAAGCCGTGGAGAACGTTCTGCTGCCTGCAACATCCTCCAGCATGACCGGTTTGGCGGTGGCTCAGTCATGGTGTGGGGTGGCATTTCTTTGGGGGGCATATGGAGGGCTCGCCAGAGGTAGCCTGACTGCCATTAGGTACCGAGATGACATCCTCAGACCCCTTCTGAGACCATATGCTGGTGCGGTTGGCCCTGGGTTCCTCCTGGGTTCCTCCTAATGCAAGACAATGCGAGACCTCATGTGGCTGGAGTGTGTCAGCAGTTCCTGCAAGAGGAAGGCATTGATGCTATGGACTGGCCCGCCCGTTCCCCAGACCTGAATCCAATTGAGCACATCTGGGACATCATGTCATAGCATTCCGGCGCCGACAGAGATGACTGCCTCGCTTCGCGTTCCTAGGAAACTATGCAGTTTTTTGTTTTTTTTTAACGTGTTTTTTACGTGTTATTTCTTACATTAGTACCCCAGGTCATCTTAGGTTTCATTACATACAGTTGAGAAGAACTACTGAATATAAGATCAGCGTCAACTCACCATCACTACCATCAGTACGACCAAGAATATGATTTTCGCGACGCGGATCCTGTGTTCTGCCTTTCAACCAGGACAACGGAATGGATCCCATGCGGCGACCCAAAAAAACGACTCCGTAAAAGAGGAAAACGAGGCGGTCTTCTGGTCAGACTCCGGAGATGGGCACATCGTGCACCACTCCCTAGCATTCTTCTCGCCAATGTCCAGTCTCTTGACAACAAGGTTGATGAAATCCGAGCAAGGGTAGCATTCCAGAGGGACATCAGAGACTGTAACGTTCTTTGCTTCACGGAAACATGGCTCACTGGAGAGACGCTATCGGAGGTGGTGCAGCCAGCGGGTTTCTCCACGCATCGCGCCGACAGAAACAAACATCTTTCTATTAAGAAGAGGGGCGGGGGCGTATGCCTTATGGCTAACGAGACATGGTGTGATCAAAGAAACATACAGGAACTCAAATCCTTCTGTTCACCTGATTTAGAATTCCTCACAATCAAATGTCGACCGCATTATCTACCAAGAAAATTCTCTTCGATTATAATCACAGCCGTATATATTCCCCCCCAAGCAGACACATCAATGGCTCTGAACGAACTTTATTTGACTCTTTGCAAACTGGAATCCATTTATCCGGAGGCTGCATTCATTGTAGCTGGGGATTTTAACAAGGCTAATCTGAAAACAAGACTCCCAAATTTTATCAGCATATCGATTGCGCAACCAGGGGTGGAAAAACCTTGGATCATTGTTACTCTAACTTCCGCAACGCATATAAGGCCCTGCCCCACCCTCCTTCCGGAAAAGCTGACCACGACTCCATTTTGTTGATCCCTGCCTACAGACAGAAACTAAAACAAGAAGCTCCCACGCTGAGGTCTGTCCAACGCTGGTCCGACCAAGCTGATTCCACACTCCAAGACTGCTTCCATCACGTGGACTGGGATATGTTTCGTATTGCGTCAGATAACAACATTGATGAATACGCTGATTCGGTGTGCGAGTTCATTAGAACGTGCGTTGAAGATGTCGTTCCCATAGCAACGATCAAAACATTCCCTAACCAGAAACCGTGGATTGATGGCAGCATTTGCGTGAAACTGAAAGCGCGAACCACTGCTTTTAATCAGGGCAAGGTGACTGGTAACATGACCGAATACAAACAGTACAGCTATTCCCTCCGCAAGGCTATCAAACAAGCTAAGCGTCAGTATAGAGACAAAGTAGAATCTCAATTCAACGGCTCAGACACAAGAGGTATGTGGCGGGGTCTACAGTCAATCACGGGCTACAAGAAGAAAAACAGCCCAGTCACGGACCAGGATGTCTTGCTCCCAGGCAGACTAAATAACTTTTTTGCCCACTTTGAGGACAATACAGTGCCACTGACACGGCCTGCAACGAAAACATGCGGACTCTCCTTCACTGCAGCCGAGGTGAGTAAGACATTTAAACGTGTTAACCCTCGCAAGGCTGCAGGTCCAGACGGCATCCCCAGCCGCGCCCTCAGAGCATGCACAGACCAGCTGGCCGGTGTGTTTACGGACATATTCAATCAATCCCTATACCAGTCTGCTGTTCCCACATGCTTCAAGAGGGCCACCATTGTTCCTGTTCCCAAGAAAGCTAAGGTTACTGAGCTAAACGAATACCGCCCCGTAGCACTCACTTCCGTCATCATGAAGTGCTTTGAGAGACTAGTCAAGGACCATATCACCTCCACCCTACCTGACACCCTAGACCCACTCCAATTTGCTTACCGCCCAAATAGGTCCACAGACGATGCAATCTCAACCACACTGCACACTGCCCTAACCCATCTGGACAAGAGGAATACCTATGTGAGAATGCTGTTCATCGACTACAGCTCGGCATTCAACACCATAGTACCCTCCAAGCTCGTCATCAAGCTCGAGACCCTGGGTCTCGACCCCGCCCTGTGCAACTGGGTACTGGACTTCCTGACGGGCCACCCCCAGGTGGTGAGGGTAGGCAACAACGTCTCCACCCCGCTGATCCTCAACACTGGGGCCCCACAAGGGTGCGTTCTGAGCCCTCTCCTGTACTCCCTGTTCACCCACGACTGCGTGGCCACGCACGCCTCCAACTCAATCATCAAGTTTGCGGACGACACAACAGTGGTAGGCTTGATTACCAACAACGACGAGACAGCCTACAGGGAGGAGGTGAGGGCCCTCGGAAAATAACCTCACACTCAACGTCAACAAAACTAAGGAGATGATTGTGGACTTCAAGAAACAGCAGAGGGAACACCCCCCTATCCACATCGATGGAACAGTAGTGGAGAGGGTAGTAAGTTTTAAGTTCCTCTGCATACACATCACAGACAAACTGAATTGGTCCACTCACACAGACAGCATCGTGAAGAAGGCGCAGCAGCGCCTTTTCAACCTCAGGAGGCTGAAGAAATTCGGCTTGTCACCAAAAGCACTCACAAACTTCTACAGATGCACAATCGAGAGCATCCTGGCGGGCTGTATCACTGCCTGGTACGGCAACTGCTCCGCCCACAACTGTAAGGCTCTCCAGAGGGTAGTGAGGTCTGCACAACGCATCACTGGGGGCAAACTACCTGCCCTCCAGGACACCTACACCACCCGATGTTACAGGAAGGCCATAAAGATCATCAAGGGCAACAACCACCCGAGCCACTGCCTGTTCACCCCGCTATCATCCAGAAGGCGAGGTCAGTACAGGTGCATCAAAGCTGGGACCGAGAGACTGAAAAACAGCTTCTATCTCAAGGCCATCAGACTGTTAAACAGCCACCACTAACATTGAGTGGCTGCTGCCAACACACTGACTCAACTCCAGCCACTTTAATAATGGGAATTGATGGGAAATGATGTAAAATATATCACTAGCCACTTTAAACAATGCTACCTAATATAATGTTACATACCCTACATTATTCATCTCATATGCATACGTATATACTGTACTCTATATCATCTACTGTATCCTTATGTAATACATGTATCACGAGCCATTTTAACTATGCCACTTTGTTTACATACTCATCTCATATGTATATACTGTACTCGATACCATCTACTGTATCTTGCCTATGCTGCTCTGTACCATCACTCATTCATATATCTTTATGTACATATTCTTTATCCCCTTACACTGTGTATAAGACAGTAGTTTTGGAATTGTTAGTTCGATTACTTGTTGGTTATTACTGCATTGTCGGAACTAGAAGCACAAGCATTTCGCTACACTCGCATTAACATCTGCTAACCATGTGTATGTGACAAATACAATTTTATTTTATTTTATTTGATGTCTCGCTCCATCCACCACCACCAGGTTGCCCAGCCCGGCGGTGATACAATCTTCGGCAAAATCATTCGCAAGGAGATTCCTGCAAAAATATTATTTGAAGATGAAGATGGATGAAATGGATGCCGCCTCTGCTGTAAAAATAAAGAGAGGTATTGATAGAACATCAGACCTCATTATCCTTGGGTTGCCATGTAAAACATCTGAGCAAGATTTGAAAGACTACTTTGCCACTTTTTACACATACAGAGATCACCCGTTCACCGACACTGTGTCTCACAAAGACACGGCCGTTGGAACCAAAAATCTCAAATTTGGACTCATCAGACCGGTCTAATGTCCATTGCTCGCATTTCTTGGCCCAAGCAAGTCTCTTCTTATTATTGGTGTCCGTTAGTGTTGGTTTCTTTGCAGCAATTCGACCATGAAGACCTATTTCACTGTCCCCTCTGAACAGTTGACGTTGAGATGGGTCTTGCACCACAGACTGTCCAGGAGTTGGCGGATGCTTTAGTCCAGGTCTGGGAGGAGATCCCTGAGGAGACCATCCGCCACCTCATCAGGAGCATGCCCAGGCATTGTAGGGAGGTCATACAGGCACGTGGAGGCCACACACACAACTGAGCCTCATTTTGACTTGTTTTAAGGACATTACATCAAAGTTGGATCAGCCTGTAGTGTGGTTTTCCACTTTAATTTTGAGTGTGACTCCAAATCCAGACCTCCATGGGTTGATAAATTTGATTTCCATTGATAATTTGTGTGTGATTTAGTTGTCAGCAAATTCAACTATGTAAAGAAAAAAGTATGTAATAAGAATATTTCATTCATTCAGATCTAGGATGTGTTATTTTAGTGTTCCCTTTATTTTTTTGAGCAGTGTATATATTCCTTGCAGATCTGAGGGAGTAGGAACTAGGGAAGGGGACTAGGGGTATGAATGGAATGTGGCCAGCCTAGCTGTGGGTTCTGTCTAAGAAGGGGACTATTGGGTTCTGTCCTGACAGGAAACATTATCTCCACATGTCAAAATCACTACTACTACAGAGGTCCCCTCCATATTCATCTCTATCGCTCTCATTCTCTCTCTTTCTCTCCCCTCTTTCACATACACTTCATCTCATTTGCTCTGCCTGTTTGTTTTAATTCTGTCTCACTTCTCCATACTACCCTTCGTTCTATCCCACACTCATCGTGTATCAATCTCACTCTTTGTACAGTGCATTTGGAAAGTATTCAGACCCCTTGACATAACATTTTATTACATTACACCCTTATTCTGAAATGTATTAAAGTGTTGTTGTTTTTTCCCCCTCAATCTACACCCAATACCCAATAATGACAAAACAAAAACAGGTTTATAAAAAAATAAAAAATAAAGTGAAATATCACATCTACATAAGTATTCAGACCCTTTATCAAGTACTTTGTTGAATCACCTTTGACAGAGATTACAGCCCTGTGTCTTCTTGGGTATGACGCTACAAGCTTGGCACACCTGTATTTGGTGAGATTCTCACATTCTTCTCTGCAGGTCCTCTCAAGCTCTGTCAGGTTGGACGGGGAGCGTCGCTGCAGAGCTATTTTCAGGTTTCTCCAGAGATGTGAGATCGGGTTCGAGTCCGGGCTCTGGCTAAGCCACTCAAGGACATTCAGAGAGTTGTCCTGAAGTCACTCCTGTGTTTGTCTTGGCTGTGATTAGGGTCATTGTCCTGTTGGAAGGTGAAACTTCGCCCCCAGTCTGAGGTCCTGAGCGCTCTGGAGCAGGTTTTCATCAAGGATCTCTCTGTACTTTGCTCCATTCATCTTTCCCTTGATCCTGACAAGTCTCCCAGTCCCTGCCACTGAAAAACATCTCCACAGTATGCTGCCACCACCATGCTTCACCGTAGGGATGGTGCCAGGTTTCCTCCAGACGTGACGCTTGGCATTCAGGCCAAACAGTTCAATCTTGGTTTCATCAGACCAGAGAATCTTGTTAATCATGTTCTGAGAGTCCTTTAGGCAGTGGTGTAAAGCACTTACAGTACCAGTCAAAAGTTGACACACCTACTCATTCAAGGGTTTTTCTTTATTTTTACTATTTTCTACATTATAGAATAATAGTGAAGACATCAAAACTATGAAATAACACATATGAAATCATGTAGTAACCAAAAGTGTTAAACAAATCTAAATATATTTTAGATTCTTCAAAGTAACCACCATTTGCCTTGACAGCTTTGCACACGTATTTAATTTTTATTTAACTAGGCAAATTAGTTAAGAACAAATTCTTATTTACAATGAAGGCCTAACCTGGACTACGCTGGGCCAATAGTGGGCTGCCCTATGGGACTCCCAACCACAGCTGGTTTTGATGCAGCCTGGAATCGAACCAGGGTCTGTAGTGACCGCTGCGCCACTCGGGAGCCCACGGCTGTATTGTTGTCTCTACCCTTTTGCCCTTTGTGATGTTGTCTGTGCCCAATAATGTTTGTACACTGTTTTGTTCTGCTACCATGTGCTGCTGCCATGTTGTGTTGCTACCATGTTGTTGTCATGTGTTGCTGCCATGCTATGTTGTTGTCTAGGTCTCTCTTTATGTAGTGTTATCTCTCTTGTCGTGATGTGTGTTTTGTCCTATGTTTTTAATCCCAGCCCCCGTCCCCGCAAGAGGCCTTTTGCCAGGCCGTCATTGTAAATAAGAATTTGTTCTTAACTGACTTGCCTAGTTAAATAAATAAATAATGGAGCGAGCGTCACATTAGTCTGTAACAATCAGCTAGCTACTCGAACCACAACACCAACCCAATGTTAGCGGAGGGTGTGACTGGCATGGTGTGAGGGTGTTCTCAGGCAATAACACCGAAAGACATGGTACAGACTGAAATGGCAGAGACAAACTATACTACAACGTCTCTTTGTTCACAGTTCAGTCCCCATTTAACATACTCAAGAGTATAGGACTGAAAAGAATATTTGAGTCCTACATGACTCATCAGGCTTTAGAACTTGTACTGAGGAGAAATGAGTTGGGGATGGAGAGAGAAAGTCAGGATTCATAACAGACCTCCACAGCCTGGGGCAAAGGTAGTAGCTCTGCTCAGTAAGTCTAAACACATTTTACAGACTGCAGCTACTGGGGGGAAAGAAAGTGTATGTTCTGCTTTCCTGCAAGTGAGCTAAGCATATCAACCACACCCACAAATAGATAGTAGACTATTGAACTGAACTAACGTCAAAACGTGTTTGTTTTATACTTTCTGAAGACACAGCAGTTGGTAGCCAAGTAAAACTCAACTCCACGATGTACTGTACTTCACATCAACGGAGTTGCGCTACATCTAGTGTGGGCTTCGACATCACATAAAATGCATATTTTTGTATTTTTCTAAAATACTGCTTTTGTCCTGTGTAAATGTGGGCTATTTTTAGGGTTGCTGAAATACGTCGTTTTTTTATTTAAAAAAAAAAAAATATATATATATATATGTAACTTCCGAGCTCCAGTCCGCATACTCGCGTCTTCACTCGTCTTCGCTCAACTCCGTTGATGGTCTACATCGTGGAATATAATTTAACTGGGCTAGCAGCTGGTAAAATCGTATGCTCTAACAAAAGTTGAAATACATTCACACAGAGACAAACATATGCATAATTGCTGTGGGCTATGCTCTACAAAAGATTAAATAAGTTCATTCATCATCATTCATTTCCGTAAAACCGACTGGCTGCTTTAGTTTGGGGTAGTTTACCTTGGAAGAGTTGACTCCCTCGGTGACGTATTCGTTTCTCTCCGGTACTACTGGGGCTTCAGTCGGTGAGACCCCTGGTTCGCTCCTGGAGGCTGCTCTTCTGATGCACGAGCTCCCCAGGGCTCGCTGTCTCTTTCTCACTCTTTCTCTCTCACACACAGGGGAGGGCTGAGTCTTACGGCGGGAGCTGAGCTCTGGCTACTCCTGTTCCCTGACCATGTTGATCAGAATCATGTGGTCCATTTTAGTGTCGACTAGACCTACTGCTCCAATGACATGATCAAGTTGAATCAAAGCTCTTGAAAATATTCATTGGAGCCTACTGCTCTTCACATAAACCATTTGAGAATAAATCCACGTCTCTTTTGGAAAGTGCCTATTTCAGCTAATTTCCAAACAGTAATCTATTTCTGCCTTGTCATTAAAAAAAGTGTGATGTTAAAGCAATAAGGCACGAGGGGGTGTGGTATATGACCAATATACCATGGGCTGTTCTTACTTGCGACGCAGAGTGCCTGGATTCAGCCCTTAGCCTTGGTATATTGGCCATATATCACAAACCCTCCAGGTGCCTTATTGCTATTATAAACTGGTTACCAACGTAATTAGATCATAAAAATAAATGGTATATGGTCTGATATATCACGGCTGGCAGCCATTCAGCATTCAGGGCTTGAACCATCCAGTTTATAATTATATTTTGATTCTGGGCAAAACTCCTCACCTTACTCTTCATAAAGAATTGTAACTAAAGCAACTTCGCAAACTCAATATTTTATTTTTCTCCAGAATTAGGTCTAATTCGTTTCAAAACGCACAAAGAAAGATAGAATGTTGCTGTACAATGTTTTTGAAGATGTATGTCTGATGGCACAGTGGCATGCGTTTAGGCTGGGTTCACACAGGCAGCCCAATTCTGATCTTTTTCACTAATTGGTCTCTTGGCCAATCAGATCTGAAAAAGCTCTAATGTGAAAAGATCTGATGTGATCGGTCAAAATAAGAATTAGTGGAAACAATTAAAGAATTGGGCGGGCTGTGTGAACAAATCAAATTGCAGCCAGTATGCAGCAGATCAATCAATTTGCCAGTCTGGAAACACTTTCCCTATCCCAGTCTGCTGTCCCCACATGCTTCAAGATGGCCACCATTGTTCCCGTACCCAAGAAGACAAAGGTAACTGAACTGAATGACAATCGTCTCGTAGCACTCACTTCTGTCATCATGAAGTGCTTTGAGCGACTAGTCAAGGATCATATCACCTCCACCTTACCTGTAAACCTAGACCCACTGCAATTTGCATACCGCCCCAATAGGTCCACAGACGATGCAATTGCCGTCACACTGCCCTATCCCATCTGGACAAGAGGAATACCTATGTAAGAATGCTGTTCTTTGACTACAGCTCAGCATTCAACACCATAGTACCCTCCAAGCTCATCATTAAGCTTGAGGCCCTGGGTCTAAAACCCACCTTGTGCGATTGGGTCCTGGACATCCTGACGGGCCGCCCCCAGGTGGTGAAGGTAGGAAACAACATATCAACTTCGCTGATCCTCAACACTGGGGCCCCAAAAGGGTGCATATGCTCAACCCCCTCCTGTACTCCCTGTTCTCCCATGACTGTGTGGCCATGCACGCCTCCAACTCGATCATCAAGTTTGCAGACAACACAACAGTAGTAGGCTTGATCACCAACAACAACGAGACAGTCTATAGGGAGGAGGTGAGGGCACTCGGAGTGTGGTGTCAGGAAAACAACCTCTCACTCAACGTCAACAAAACAAAGGAGATGATCGTGGACTTCAGGAAACAGCAGAAGGAGCACCCCCCCCATCCACATCGATGGGACAGCAGTGGAGAAGGTGGAAAGTTTCATGTTCCTCGGCGCACACATCACAGACAAACTGAAATGATTTACCCACACCGACAATGTGGTGAAGAAGGCGCAACAGCGCCTCTTCAACCTCAGGAGGCTGAAGAAATGTGGCTTGTCACCTAAAACCCTCACAAACTTCTACAGATGCACAATTGAGAGCATCCTGTCGGGCTGTATCACCTCCTGGTATGGCAACTGCACCACCCACAACCGCAGGGCTCTCCAGAGGGTGGTGCAGTCTGCACAACGCATCACCGGGGGGGCAAACGACCTACCCTCTAGGACACCGACAGCCACCCGATGTCACAGAAAGGCAAAAAAAGATCATCAAGGCCAACAACCACCCGAGCCACTGCCTGTTCACCCCGCTACCATCCAGAAGGCGAGGCCAATACAGGTGCATCAAAGCTGGGACAGAGAGACTGAAAAATAGTTTCTATCTCAAGACTGTTAAACAGACATCACTAACACAGAGAGGCTGCTGCCTACATACAGACTTGAAATCATTGGCCACTAACAGATGGATCACTCGTCACTTTATTAATGCCACTTTAATAATGATGTTTACATATCTTGCGCTACTCATCCCAGATGTATATACTGTATTTTATACCATCTATTGCATCTCATCTATACTGATTGGTCATGGCCCATCCATATATTTATATGTACATATGCTTATTTCATCCCTTTATTTAGATTTGTGTGTATTGGGTAGTTGTTGTGAAATTGTTCAATTACTTGTTAGATATTGCTGCACTGTCGGGAACTAGAAGCACAAGCAATTTCACTACACTCGCAATAACATCTGCTAACCATGTGTATGTCACCAATACAATTTAATTTAATCGGCATAAGGTTACAGTTTGTTTAGAAACAACACGTTTTTCACGTCTCTGCTATTTACAGTACTGCAGCGCCCACCTGTGGCCACCGTGTAAAAGGACCGCAGCGTAACGTACTGCCAGTGGCCGTGACCGAGGTGGCGAAGTGTCTGTCTGTCGCGCTGTGTCATTAATGTTTAACACTAAGGGACTGGAGTCACCGGAGTCATGTGAGAAACTGCACTTTACTGAACTGAAGAAAGACAACATTCACATCAGACAACGGGAGAGATGGACATGAAACATCTAACGTGTTAGTTAAAATGAAGACGGTTTGTTGTTTAAGGAGATACACTTACAACAAACTATACAGTAAGTTATAATGATATTATGATGAGGAGCAATGTATTGAAATATAATTTTTCACACAAGGCTATTACTTATTCGCCCTGTGTGTTTTAATTAAGGAGTATACCAAGAGAACCCATGTCAGATACTTGATTGTTTAATTTATTGATCGGTTGATTGCTTTATTATTTCTCTGTGGAATATAAAAACATGTTACTCAACATGGGTCCTCTGGGAAACATTATCCTTACTCTGTGTTTGTGTGTAGTGGTGGGGATGGGGAGAATTCCGGGGTATGTACTGATTGGCTCAGCACTCTGTATGGGTGTGGTCAGTCAAACCCTAAGCTACACCTCCAGGGTCAGAGTTCACAAAGAGAGGAGCCTCACACTGTCTTGCATGAACACAACACATGCAAGTGAGATAATGCACACAAAAAAAGACTACCTTTTTGGAATGTCCCCATACCCCTGTTTATACTGGTGTGTGTGTGTGTAGCAGTTCAGTACTGACAAACCCCATTTGGTCAGGTCCTGAACAGCAGTCTTCATGCCGACCAGAAAGATGTTGGTTACTATGCAACGAGATGGTAGCCTGCGGATCACATTGCCTCTCCTCACCACAGCAGCCTGTACTACTGCCTCCTACTGACCGGAGGACAAACTACACTCATCCTACCAGCTGTAAGTACTGTTGTAAGGCATCCATGTTGTGTTAATAAGACATGCACTATATAATAGGTTGCCATTTGGGACTCACACATGCATTCACTCCCTCATTTAATCATCATCAACATTAAATACAGATACAATTTCCCACACTCCTAAGGTGTGTGAATTGGGAGCGGTCGCTAGGACAGGGACATCGTAACCATGGTGAAACAGTCAGCGTGGCATTCCGGCAGAATGTGGAACAAGAGGATGAGGATAACTCTGCCTCGACGACAATCATTATCATGGACAAAGTCAGCCCATCTCCACCGGCCAAAACTCAGAGAAGCTTCAGGAGCAAATGTCATGAAGAGAACAGTACTTATCCCCCGCCCAAGCAGTGCTCGCTGTCCCTCACCAGGCTCAACACCATCATGGCTGCTGCCAGCGCCAGCCCCCTCGACACCCAGAGCCCCCCGGGTAGAGACTCAGACCCTGACGAAAGGGATACAGCCAGTCCATCCCAGGGCCAGGAGAAACCAGTCTTTCAACTGGAGATGTGACAGTATTCATAAAGCGTCTCAGTATGGCAGCTGATAAATGATCCCATCCTGACCGGTTCATATAAATCTTAATCATTACGAATTAAATCGCGAAACCTTTTCTAGGTCAGCCCTCCTAGTCTTGATAGATGCAGCCCCTAAGCAGGAAGATCAGGGTCATGTTCAATAGGGCATACAGACACACCGTACCAAAATAGTTTGGAACAGAAAAAAATGAGTTTCTTACTGGACAACTTTAACAGATAGTGCCTTGCCATTTCACTCCATTGTAAAACATTTACTCAATCACAAATTCCCAGACAAATTTAAGATTTTGACATGTCATCAAATCCAGCAGATTCCATTAATATTTTGTTAAAGGAATTGGAAATAAAACATTAAAAATACGTGTTAACTTTGGATGATTGTGTTGTTAATCCCAGTGTATATGGTTCTAACCTTGTCCCCAGGTTATAATTGTGCAAAAATCTAATAAGCCTGGAATAACATCTATAGTCTGGTCTATGTAAGAGTGAACAAAAAAATATGATTTATTTCATCATTATTTGAGCTTAGCGAATCACAGGACTGCAAGATAGGGCTCCAAATTAGAGGTACACAATATGTGAGGAAGTGTTCAGAGGGAAGTGATTGATTAAATATAAAGCCGATGGCTATTGCCTCGGGACTTTTTCGTGTTCTTTCTATTGGGTTAAAGGCCCAGGGCAGTTTAAAAATAACATGATTTCCCTGTGTTCTATAGACACTGAGTGTACAAAACATTGACCAGGTGAAAGCTATGTTCCCATATTGATGTCACTTGTTAAATTCACTTCAAATCAGTGTAGATGAAGGGGAGGAGACAGGTTAAAGAAGGATTTTTAAGCTTTGAGACATGGATTGTGTATGTGTGCTATTCAGAGGGTGAATGGGCAAGACAAAAGATAGTAGTAAGTGCCAGGCGCACCATTTTAATTGTCAAGAACTAACACTGCTGGGTTTTTCCAAGCGCAACAGTTTCCCGTGTGCATAAAGAATGGGTCCACCTCCCAAAGGGCATCCAGCCAACTTGACACAACTGTGGGAAACATTGGAGTCAACATGAGCCAGCAATCCCTTTGGAATGCTTTCAACATCTTGTAGAGTCCATGCCCGACAACAAATTGAGACTTTTCTGAGGGCAAAGGGGGCTGCAACTCAATATTAGGACAGTTTTCTTAATGCTTTCTACACTGTGTATATTTCCATACTGAGGCTGGAGTAATACTGTGAAAATTTGGATCATGTACTTTTAGTGCAAGAACTGTTCGAAAAGACCACCTGTTTTGGTGGGATGGAGTTTTGGCCTGTCTGGTGACATCACCAGGCAGTAAATGTGTTAATAGACCAATAAGAAAGAGTTCCAAACCTTTCTGCCAATAACATAGTTCTCTCCCCACTCACACCACTTCCAGACAGACCTAGCAAAATTATTGCTTGAGAAATTGGTATTTGCTAAGTTCTGTTTCTTTTTGAGTATTTTAATTTAAAACAATCATATTAAGGTACTTAATTGTTAACAAGAAAATATTTGATATGGATATAAAAACGTCTGCGTTGGGTCTTTAACGAAGGCCATGTTGGACTTGTTGATCCACCAGACCCAATGAGCATCAAGCAAGTGTATGGTAAACAAGATTCATTTGGTCGTACCAATCACAAGCCCAGTATATTTGGTTGAATTCCATTCTTTATTCTTGTTCTGAAAACATACTATAAACAAGGTAAGACTCAAAAATGAAGGGAAAAAATGTTCAAGGAAACCGAAAAATTCCCCAGTCGAGCTTCACAACAATGGCTAGAGAACTGTGGCCACAGATGCAATATATATGAAAAATAGTTCCCCCTTTCGTTTCGTTTTTTGTTTGTTTTCTCCTTGTTGAACTTGCTTAAATTAACACTGACAAACTATCTTCAGAGAGAGAGGACTTCACTGTTTCGCACACTAAGCAGAGGCCGTCGCTGGAAGTGCATCTGCACGCCGTGACACCGTATGGGTGTGTGTGTGCACAGTCCATGGAAGGTGTGTGTGTGCCATCTCTCTATAGTGTGTGTGCCGTTTCTGTATATTTCAAACGGAGGGAGAACATCTTCATGTGAGCTTCTCTCTTTCTCCTCTTCTGCGGTTTGGCGAGTGTGTCCTCAGCTATAACGCTGCCAGCCGAGCTTTCTGCCACTCCACAAACTCATCCAATAACACCGGCCCTGCAGAGAGAGAGCGAGAGAGTGGTGTTAGACGGACTGTGTGTGTGTGTGTTTTTTTCCCGTGTGTTTTTGTATGCTTTAGTGTGTGTGTACGTACTCACAGGCTCCATCCTCGTCATAGTTACTGAGGTCTGTGCTGACTGTACGACTGAACTCTAAGACGTTATACCACTGGTCCTTATTCATCACCTTGTACTTGGACTGCTGCAGGGGAGGAGAGAAAATAGAGGAAGAGAAAATAGAGGAGCGGGGATAGGGGGAGGAGAAAGGAGATCGATATTAGGAGTCAGTGCAGGGACAACACATTTGTGTTCAGCATAGGGTGTGTGCTACCTCCAGAAACTGGTTGAAGACAGGGAAGAGTGGCCATGTTCTCCCCAGTAGCAACCCTAGCATGGACTTAGCTGTGTCCATGTCCAGACTCCTCTGATCCTTATCCTGGGGGAGGGAGGAGAAGGGGAGAGAACAGAGAGTCAGGGGGAGGGGTAAGAGAGATGATAAAGAGGAAGAGGTAATGTATGCATTCAGACCTTTTCCACATTTTGTTACGTTACAGCCTTTTGATTAAATTACATTTTTTCCTCATCAATCTACACACAACACCCCATGACAAAGGGAAAACAGGCTTTTGAATTAAAACTAATAAACAGATACCTTACATAATAAGTATTCAGACCTTTGCTATGAGATTTGAAATTGAGCTCAGGTGCATCCTGTTTCCATTGATCATCCTTGAGATGTTTTTACAACTTGGAGGCCACCTGTGGTAAATTCAATTGATTGGACATGATTAGGAAAGGCTCTACAAGAGAGCAAAAACCAAGCCATGAGGTCGAATGAATTGTCCGTAGAGCTCCGAGACAGGATTGTGTCGAGGCACAGATCTGGGGAAGGGTACCAAAAAATGTCTGCAGGATTGAAGGTCCCCAAGAGCACAGTGGCCTCAATCATTATTAAATGGAAGAAGTTAGGAACCACCAAGACTCTTCCTAGAGCTGTCTGCAACACCATCATGACTGCTGCCATTGCCAGCCCCCTGGACACCCAGAGGCCCCGTGAAGAGACTCAGACCCCAGGACTGGCTGCCCGGCCAAACTGAGCAACCGGGGGAGGAGGGCCAAGGTCAGGTAGGTGACCAAGAACCCGATGGTCACTCTGACATAGTTCCAGAGTTCCTCTGTGGAGATGGGAGAACCTTACCAGAAGGACAACCAGCACACCACCAATTAGGCCTTTATGGTAGTGGCCAGAGGGAAGCCACTCCTCAGTAAAGGAACATAACAGCCCACTTGGAGTTTCCCAAAGGGCACCTAAAGGACTCTCAGACCATGATAAACAAGATTCTCTGGTCTGATGAAACCAAGAATTTACTCTTTGGCTTGAATGCCAAGCGTCACGTCTGGAGGAAACCTGGCACCATCCCTACGATGAAGCATGGTGGTAGCAGCATCATGCTATGGGGATGTTTTTCATCAGCAGGGACTGGGAGACTAGTCAGGATCGAGGGAAAGATGAATGGGGCAAAGTACAGAGATCCTTGATGAAAACCTGCTCTAGAGCGCTCAGGACCATCAAAGTACTTATGTAAATGTGATTCCATTTTTTTATATACATTTGCAAACATTTCTAAAAATCCATTTTTTTCCCCCTGGTCTTTATAGGGTATTGTGTGTATATTGATGAGGGGGGTGATTTAATCCATTTAAAAATAAGGCTGTAACGTAACAAAATGTGGGAAAAGGTGTCTGAATACTTTCCAAATGCATCCAGACCGTCTCTCTTCTTAGGAGGTCAAACCATTGCCTGACTGTGAACCAGTGAACGAAGACTCACCCTGGCAAAGTCAAAGGCGTATCTGTAGATGTTTTTAAAGATGATCGTGTCGTTGAGATGATTGCGAAGGTAGTCCAGTTTCCCCTGTAACCTCTCTATGCAGTCACACCTATAGGGGGGGGTCACAAGCAAACATGGTTTCCCAGTCACACCTATAGGGGGGTGTAGTGTCACTAACACACACAGTTTCCCAGTCATACCTATAGGGGGGGGGGGGGTAGTGTCACTAACACACACGGTTTCCCAGTCACACCTATGGGGGGGGGGGGGGGGGGGTGTAATGTCACTAACACACACGGTTTGCCAGTCACACCTACAGGGGGGGTGAAGTGTCACTAACACACACGGTTTCCCAGTCACACCTATATAGGGGGGGGTGTCACAAACAAACATGGTTTCCCAGTCACACCTATAGGGGAGGGTCACAAACAAAAATGGTTTCCCAGTCACACCTATAGGGGGTGTAGTGTCACTAACACACACGGTTTCCCAGTCACACCTATAGGGGGGGGGGGGGGGGGGGGTAGTGTCACTAACACACACGGTTTCCCCGTCACAACTATAAGGGGAGGGGGTTGTAGTGTCACTAACACACACGGTTTCTCAGTCACACCTATAGGGGGAGGGGGTGTAGTGTCACTAACACACATGGTTTCCCAGTCACACCTATAGGGGGGGGGGGTAGTGTCACTAACACACACGGTTTCCCAGTCACACCTATAGGGAGGGGGGTGTAGTGTCACTAACACACATGGTTTCCCAGTCACACCTATAGGGGGGGTAGTGTCACTAACACACACGGTTTCCCAGTCACACCTATAGGGGGGGTCACAAACACACATGGTTTCCCAGTCACACCTATAGGGGGGGTAGTCGGCCTATATCGAATCTTCCATTCCTCTCAAAGATTTTAGAGAAGGCTGTTGCGCAGCAACTCACTGCCTTCCTGAAGACAAACAATGTATACGAAATGCTTCAGTCTGGTTTTAGACCCCATCATAGCACTGAGACGGCACTTGTGAAGGTGGTAAATGACATTTTGATGGCATCGGACCGAGGCTCTGCATCTGTCCTCGTGCTCCTAGACCTTAGTGCTGCTTTTGATACCATCGATCACCACATTCTTTTGGAGAGATTGGAAACCCAAATTGGTCTACACGGACATGTTCTGGCCTGGTTTAGGTCTTATCTGTCGGAAAGATATCAGTTTGTCTCTGTGAATGGTTTGTCCTCTGACAAATCAACTGTACATTTCGGTGTTCCTCAAGGTTCTGTTTTAGGACCACTATTGTTTTCACTATATATTTTACCTCTTGGGGATGTTATTCGAAAACATAATGTAAACTTTCACTGCTATGCGGATGACACACAGCTGTACATTTCAATGAAACATGGTGAAGCCCCAAAATTGCCCTCGCTAGAAGCATGTGTTTCAGACATAAGGAAGTGGATGGCTGCAAACTTTCTACTATTAAACTCGGACAAAACAGAGATGCTTGTTCTAGGTCCCAAGAAACAAAGATCTTCTGTTGAATCTGACAATTAATCTTAATGGTTGTACAGTCGTCTCAAATAAAACTGTGAAGGACCTCGGCGTTACTCTGGACCCTGATCTCTCTTTTGAAGAACATATCAAGACCATTTCGAGGACAGCTTTTTTCCATCTACGTAACATTGCAAAAATCAGAAACTTTCTGTCCAAAAATGTTGCAGAAAAATTAATCCATGCTTTTGTCACTTCTAGGTTAGACTACTGCAATGCTCTATTTTCCGGCTACCCGGATAAAGCACTAAATAAACTTCAGTTAGTGCTAAATACGGCTGCTAGAATCCTGACTAGAACCAAAAAATTTGATCATATTACTCCAGTGCTAGCCTCTCTACACTGGCTTCCTGTCAAAGCAAGGGCTGATTTCAAGGTTTTACTGCTAACCTACAAAGCATTACATGGGCTTGCTCCTACCTACCTCTCTGATTTGGTCCTGCCGTACATACCTACACGTACGCTACGGTCACAAGACGCAGGCCTCCTAATTGTCCCTAGAATTTCTAAGCAAACAGCTGGAGGCAGGGCTTTCTCCTATAGAGCTCCATTTTTATGGAACAGTCTGCCTACCCATGTCAGAGACGCAAACTCGGTCTCAACCTTTAAGTCTTTACTGAAGACTCATCTCTTCAGTGGGTCATATGATTGAGTGTAGTCTGGCCCAGGAGTGGGAAGATGAACGGAAAGGCTCTGGAGCAACGAACCGCCCTTGCTGTCTCTGCCTGGCCGGTTCCCCTCTTTCCACTGGGATTCTCTGCCTCTAACCCTGTTACGGGGGCTGAGTCACTGGCTTGCTGGGGCTCTCTCGTGCCGTCCCTGGGGGGGGGTGCGTCACCTGGGTGGGTTGATTCACTGTTGTGGTCGGCCTGTCTGGGCCCCCCCCCCCCTTGGGTTGTACCGTGTCGGAGATCTTTGTGGGCTATACTCGGCCTTGTCTCAGGATGGTAAGTTGGTGGTTGAAGATTTCCCTCTAGTGGTGTGGGGGCTGTGCTTTGGCAAAGTGGGTGGGGTTATATCCTTCCTGTTTGGCCCTGTCCGGGGGTGTCCTCGGATGGGGCCACAGTGTCTCCTGACCCCTCCTGTCTCAGCCTCCAGTATTTATGCTGCAGTAGTTTATGTGTCGGGGGGCTAGGGTCAGTTTGTTTATCTGGAGTACTTCTCCTGTCCTATTCAGGTGTCCAGTGTGAATCTAAGTGTGCGTTCTCTAATTCTCTCCTCTCTTTCTTTCTCTCTCTCGGAGGACCTGAGCCCTAGGACCGTGCCCCAGGACTACTTGACATGATGGCTCCTTGCTGTCCCCAGTCCACCTGACTGTGCTGCTGCTCCAGTTTCAACTGTTCTGCCTTATTATTATTTGACCATGCTGGTCATTTATGAACATTTGAACATCTTGGTCATGTTCTGTTATAATCTCTACCCGGCACAGCCAGAAGAGGACTGGCCACCCCACATAGCCCGGTTCCTCTCTAGGTTTCTTCCTAGGTTTTGGCCTTTCTAGGGAGTTTTTCCTAGCCACCGTGCTTTTACACCTGCATTGTTTGCTGTTTGGGGTTTTAGGCTGGGTTTCTGTACAGCACTTTGAGATATCAGCTGATGTACGAAGGGCTATATAAATAAATTTGATTTGATTTAGTGTCACTAACACACACGGTTTCCCAGTCACACCTATAGGGGGGGGTCACAAACACACATGGTTTCCCAGTCACACCTATAGGGGGGGGTCACTAACACACACGGTTTCCCAGTCACACCTATAGGGAGGGGGGTGTAGTGTCACTAACACACATGGTTTCCCAGTCACACCTATAGGGGGAGGGGGTTGTAGTGTCACTAACACACATGGTTTCCCAGTCACACCTATAGGGGGAGGGGGTGTAGTGTCACTAACACACATGGTTTCCCAGTCACACCTATAGGGGGGGGGGGGGTGTAGTGTCACTAACACACATGGTTTCCCAGTCACACCTATAGGGGGGGGGGGGGTGTAGTGTCACTAACACACATGGTTTCCCAGTCACACCTATAGGGGGGTGTAGTGTCACTAACACACATGGTTTCCCAGTCACACCTATAGGGGGAGGGGGTGTAGTGTCACTAACACACATGGTTTCCCAGTCACACCTATAGGGGGAGGGGGTGTAGTGTCACTAACACACATGGTTTCCCAGTCACAACTATAGGGGGTGTAGTGTCACTAACACACACGGTTTCCCAGTCACAACTATAGGGGGGGTAGTGTCACTAACACACACGGTTTCCCAGTCACACCTATAGGGGGGTCACAAACACACATGGTTTCCCAGTCACACCTATATAGGGGGAGGGGGTGGTGTCACTAACACACACAGTTTCCCAGTCACACCTATAGGGGGGGGGTGTAGTGTCACTAACACACACGGTTTCCCAGTCACAACTATAGGGGGTGTAGTGTCACTAACACACACGGTTTCCCAGTCACAACTATAGGGGGTGTAGTGTCACTAACACACACGGTTTCCCAGTCACAACTATAGGGGGGGTAGTGTCACTAACACACACGGTTTCCCAGTCACACCTATAGGGGGAGGGGGGTGTAGTGTCACTAACACACACGGTTTCCCAGTCACACCTATAGGGGGAGGGGGTGTAGTGTCACTAACACACCTCTAGGGGGAGGGGGTGTAGTGTCCCTAACACACACGGTTTCCCAGTCACACCTATAGGGGGAGGGGGTGTAGTGTCACTAACACACGGTTTCCCAGTCACACCTAGGGGGAGGGGGTGTAGTGTCACTAACACACACGGTTTCCCAGTCACACCTATAGGGGGAGGGGGTGTAGTGTCACTAACACACACGGTTTCCCAGTCACACCTATAGGGAGGGGGTGTAGTGTCACTAACACACATGGTTTCCCAGTCACACCTATAGGGGGGGGGGGTAGTGTCACTAACACCACGGTTTCCCAGTCACACCTCTAGGGGGGTGTCACAAACACACATGATTTCCCAGTCACACCTATAGGGGGAGGGGGTGTAGTGTCACTAACACACACGGTTTCCCAGTCACACCTATAGGGGTGTAGTGTCACAAACACACATGGTTTCCCAGTCACACCTAACACACACTGTTTCCCAGTCACACCTATAGGGGGAGGGGGTGTAGTGTCACTAACACACACGGTTTCCCAGTCACACCTATAGGGGGAGGGGGGTGTAGTGTCACTAACACACACGGTTTCCCAGTCACAACTATAGGGGGTGTAGTGTCACTAACACACACGGTTTCCCAGTCACAACTATAGGGGGGGTAGTGTCACTAACACACACGGTTTCCCAGTCACACCTATAGGGGGAGGGGGGTGTAGTGTCACTAACACACACGGTTTCCCAGTCACACCTATAGGGGGAGGGGGGTGTAGTGTCACTAACACACCTCTAGGGGGAGGGGGTGTAGTGTCCCTAACACACACGGTTTCCCAGTCACACCTATAGGGGGAGGGGGTGTAGTGTCACTAACACACACGGTTTCCCAGTCACACCTATAGGGGGGGGGGTGTAGTGTCACTAACACACACGGTTTCCCAGTCACACCTATAGGGGGAGGGGGTGTAGTGTCACTAACACCACGGTTTCCCAGTCACACCTATAGGGGAGGGGGGGTGTCACAAACACACATGATTTCCCAGTCACACCTATAGGGGGAGGGGGGTAGTGTCACTAACACACATGGTTTCCCAGTCACACCTATAGGGGGAGGGGGTGTAGTGTCACTAACACACATGGTTTCCCAGTCACACCTATAGGGGGAGGGGGTGTAGTGTCACTAACACACATGGTTTCCCAGTCACACCTATAGGGGGAGGGGGTGTAGTGTCACTAACACACATGGTTTCCCAGTCACACCTATAGGGGGGGGGGTGTCACTAACACACACGGTTTGTAGTGTCACTAACACACATGGTTTCCCAGTCACACCTATAGGGGGAGGGGGTGTAGTGTCACTAACACACATGGTTTCCCAGTCACACCTATAGGGGGGGGGGGTGTAGTGTCACTAACACACATGGTTTCCCAGTCACACCTATAGGGGGAGGGGGTGTAGTGTCACTAACACACATGGTTTCCCAGTCACACCTATAGGGGGGGGGGGGGTGTAGTGTCACTAACACACACGGTTTCCCAGTCACACCTATAGGGGGAGGGGGTGTAGTGTCACTAACACACACGGTTTCCCAGTCACACCTATAGGGGGAGGGGGGTAGTGTCACTAACACACATGGTTTCCCAGTCACACCTATAGGGGGAGGGGGTGTAGTGTCACTAACACACACGGTTTCCCAGTCACAACTATAGGGGGGGGGGTAGTGTCACTAACACACACGGTTTCCCAGTCACACCTATAGGGGGAGGGGGTGTAGTGTCACTAACACACACGGTTTCCCAGTCACACCTATAGGGGGAGGGGGTGTAGTGTCACTAACACACACGGTTTCCCAGTCACACCTATAGGGGGAGGGGGTGTAGTGTCACTAACACACACGGTTTCCCAGTCACACCTATAGAGGGGGGGGAGGGGGTGTAGTGTCACTAACACACACGGTTTCCCAGTCACACCTATAGGGGGAGGGGGTGTAGTGTCACTAACACACACGGTTTCCCAGTCACACCTATAGGGGGAGGGGGTGTAGTGTCACTAACACACACGGTTTCCCAGTCACACCTATAGGGGGAGGGGGTGTAGTAGTGTCACTAACACACACGGTTTCCCAGTCACACCTATAGGGGGAGGGGGTGTAGTGTCACTAAACACATGGTTTCCCAGTCACACCTAACACACACGGTTTCCCAGTCACACCTATAGGGGGAGGGGTTGTAGTGTCACTAACACACATGGTTTCCCAGTCACACCTATAGGGGGGGAGGGGGTGTAGTGTCACTAACACACATGGTTTCCCAGTCACACCTATAGGGGAGGGGGTGTAGTGTCACTAACACACATGGTTTCCCAGTCACACCTATAGGGGGAGGGGGTGTAGTGTCACTAACACACATGGTTTCCCAGTCACAACTATAGGGGGGGGGGGAGTGTCACTAACAAACATGGTTTCCCAGTCACACCTATAGGGGGGTAGTGTCACTAACAAAAATGGTTTCCCAGTCACACCTATAGGGGGGTAGTGTCACTAACAAACATGGTTTCCCAGTCACACCTATAGGGGGGGGGAGGGGGGTAGTGTCACAAACAAACATGGTTTCCCAGTCACACCTAGGGGGAGGGGGTGTAGTGTCACTAACACACATGGTTTCCCAGTCACACCTACAGGGGGGGTAGTGTCACTAACACACACGGTTTCCCAGTCACACCTATAGGGGGGGGGGGTGTAGTGTCACTAACACACACGGTTTCCCAGTCACACCTATAGGGGGAGGGGGTGTAGTGTCACTAACACACACGGTTTCCCAGTCACACCTATAGGGGAGGGGGTGTAGTGTCACTAACACACACGGTTTCCCAGTCACACCTATAGGGGGAGGGGGTGTAGTGTCACTAACACACACGGTTTCCCAGTCACACCTATAGGGGGAGGGGGTGTAGTGTCACTAACACACATGGTTTCCCAGTCACACCTAGGGGGAGGGGGTGTAGTGTCACTAACACACACGGTTTCCCAGTCACACCTATAGGGGGAGGGAGTGAGTGTCAAGCATCAGGAACAGTCACACCTATGTGAGTGTCACTAAATCACATGGTTTCCCAGTCACACCTAGTAAAGTCATTCACTTAAGCCACTCCTCCCCAGTGAAAAATCCTATATTTGGAGCTTCTAGTTTCACTATAACTAACATGGTTTATCAGTCAAACCTAAAGATGGGGAGGGAAAGAACATACATCATAATTATCAACGATGGATGGATGAAGAGAAAAGACGAGGAAGACTAACATTTTCTGGTTCCACTCCAATGTCTTCACAGAACTTCTCCATCCCCTCTGGACCCAACACCTCATCTGGACCTGGTACACAGGAAGCAGGTACAAAAACACACAAAATGGTATAAATGACTCAATACTTAGTGACCAATAATCAGCTTCAGAGTTAGTTTCACTAAAAAGAGTTCTGAGTGTGTAGCCACAGTTAATAGGCCATCTTAGTGAAAAATATGATCATTCAAGGTTTACTGCTAACCTACACACCATTAGGGGGGGGGGTGTAGTACCTAACTCTGATTTTCCCAGTCACACCTATAGGGGGACGCTAGTGTCACTAACACACAGGTTTCCCAGTCACACCTAGGGGGAGAATTTCTAGTGTCACTAACAGCTGGACAGGGCTTTTCCCAGTCACATTTTTATGGGGGTGTCTGTCACTAACAGACACGGTTTCCCAGTCACACCTTTAAGTCTTTAGTGTCTGAACACTCACACATCTTTCCCAGTGGGTCATATGGGGAGGGGGTGTAGTGTCACTGGCCCATGGTTTCCCAGTCACACCTATAGGGGGCTCTGGAGTCACTAACACCCATGCTGTTTGCCCAGTCACACCTATAGGGGGGGGGGTTTTCCACTGGTTTCTGCCAGTCACACCTATAGGGGGGGGCTGAGTGTCACTAACACACATGGTTTCCCAGTCACACCTATAGGGGGGGGGGGTGTCACTAACACACATGGTTTCCCAGTCACACCTGGGTGGGTTGATTCACTGTTGTAACACACATGGTTTCCCAGTCACACCTTAGGGGTTGTAGTGTCACTAACACACATGGTTTCCCAGTCACTTGTCTCAGGATGGTAAGTTGGTGGTTGAAGGTTTCCCAGTCACAGTGGTGTGGGGGCTGTGTCTTTGGCAAAGTTTCCCAGGGTAGGGGGGGGGTCACATAACCACATGGTTTCCCAGTCACACCTATAGGGGGGTGTCCTCGGATGGGGCCACATGGTTTCCCAGTCACACCTCCTGTCTCACTCCAGTCACACCTTATGCTGCAAACAAGTAGTTTCCCAGTCACATGTCACAAACAAAAATGGTTTCCCAGTCTAGGGGGCTAGGGTCATGGTTTGTTTATCTGGAGTACTTCTCCTGTCCTACGGTTTCCCAGTCACACCTAAGGGGCGTTGTCTAATTCTCACCTTCACACACGGTTTCCCAGTCACATCTATAGGGGGAGGACCTGAGTGTCACTAACACCAAGGTTTCCCAGTCACACTACCTGGGGGGTGATGTCCCTAACACAGACGGTTTCCCCAGTCACACCTATAGGGCCATGCTAGTGCTAACACCACGGTTTCCCAGTCACACCTAGGGGGAGGGGGTGGTGTCCCTAACACCATTTCCCAGTCACACCTGGGGGTGAGTGTCACTAACACACTTGGTTTCCCAGTCCACCTGGCCATGCTCCTGTCAGTAACAACTGTTCTGCCTTCCCAGTCAACCATGCTGGTCATTTAGTGAACATTTGAACATCACATGGTTTCCCAGTCACACCTGGCACAGCCAGGGAGTGAGTGTCACCCCACACATGCTCAGTCACACCTAATTCACTCGGTTTCCCAGTCACACCTCTAGGGAGGAGAGCCCTAGGACACATGTTTCCCCCAGGACTCACACCTGACATGATGGCTCAGGAACTTGCTGTGGTAAGTCAAGGTTCTCACTGTAGTAAAGTCATTCCAGTTTCAAGCCACTCCTCCTTAGTGAAAAATTATTTGACCATTCTGTTTCATTAACTAACATAATTATCTGAAAAAGAGAAAGATGTTCTGTTAGAATACATCATAATTATCAACATGGATGGATGAAGAGAAAAGACGAGGAAGACTAACATTTTCTGGTTCCACTCCAATGTCTTCACAGAACTGCTCCATCCCCTCTGGACCCAACACCTCATCTGGACCTGTTACACAGGAAGCAGGTACAAAAACACACAAAATGGTATAAATGACTCAATACTTAGTGACCAATAATCAGCTTCAGAGTTCTTTGCAATTTAAAAAGAGTTCTGAGTGTGTAGCCAAGTTAATAGGCCATCTTAGATAGAAAAATATGATCATCATGACATACAGAGCCTTCAGAAAGTATTCACACCCCTTGACTTTTTCCCCACATTTTGTTGTGTTACAGACTGAATTTAAAATCGATTAAATTGAGATGTGTCACTGGCCTACACACAATATCCCATAATGTCAAAGTGGAATTATGTTTAGACATTTTTACAAATGAATAAAAAGCTGAAATGTCTCGAGTCAATTAGTATTCAACCCCTTTGTTATGGCAAGCCTAAATAAAGTTCAAGAGTACAATATCCTTAATAAGTCACACAATAGGTTGCATGGACTCACTCTTTGTGCAATAATAGTGTTTAACATTACTTTTGAATGACCACCTCATCTCTGTACCTTACACATATAATTACCTGTAAAGTCCCACAGTCGAGCACTAAATTTAAAACAGATTCAACCACAAAGACCAAGGACGTTTTCAAATGCCTCACAAAGAAGGGCACCTATTGGTAGATGGGTTAAACTAAAGCAGACATTGAATATCCCTTTTGAGAATGGTGACGTTATTAATTACACGTTGAATAGTGTATCAACACACCCAGTCACTACAAAGATACAGGCGTCCTTCCCAACTCAGTTGCCGGAGAGGAAGGAAACCGCTTAGGGATTTCACCATGAGGCCAAGGGTGACTTTAAAACAGTTACAGAGTTTAATGGCTGTGATAGGAGAAAACTGAGGATGAATCAACAACATTGTAGTTACTCCACAATACTAACCTAAATGACAAGTAAAAATAAGGAAAAATGTACAGAATTAAAAATATTCCAAAACATGCATCCTGTTTGCAATAAGGAACGAAAGTAAAACTGCAAATAATTTGGCAAAGAAATAAACTATATCCTGAATACAAAGCATTATGTGTGGTGCAAATCCAACACAACACATCACTGAGTACCAGTCTTCATATATGTAAGCATGGTGGTGGCTGCATCATGTTATGGGTATTTGTATTTATTATGGATCCCCATTAGTTACTGCCAAGGCAGCACCTACTCTTCCTGGGGTCCAGAAAAATAAGGCAGTTTATACAATTTAAAAAAACATTACAATACATTCACAGATTTCACAACACAATGTGTGCCCTCAGGGCCCCTACTCCACCACTACCACATAACTACAGTAGTAAATCCATGTGCATGTGTGTGTGTGTGTGTATGCATGTGTCTGTGTTGCTTCACAGTCCCTGCTGTTCCATAAGGTGTTTTTTAAATATCTCATTTTACTGCTTGCGTCAGTTGTTTGATGTGGAATAGAGTTCCATGTAATCATGGCTCTATGTAGTACTGCTTGTCATCGTCAAGAACTAGGGAGTTTTTTTTATTATAAAAAAAGAAACAGAATAGAGCTAAGCACAGGCAAAAGCCTAGAGGAAAATCTGGTTCAGTTTGCTTTCCAACAGACACTGGGAGAAAAACGCACATTTCAGAAGGACAATAACCTAAAACACAATGCCAAATATACACTGGAGCTGCTTACCAAGACGACATTGAATGTTCCAGAGTGGCCTGGTTAGTTTTGACTTAAATTGGCTCAATCTATGGCAAGATTTGAAAATGGCTGTTTAGCAATAATTAACAACCAACTTGACAAAGGTTTAAGAACTTAAAAAAGAATGTGCAAATACTATACAAGCCAGGTGTGCAAAACCTTTAGAGACTTAACCAGAAAGACTCACAGACAATATTCCCTCTAAACTGCGTGAAGACTCGCAGCTCCCCCCACACAGAGAAGCACGAGATTGAAATGTTCCCCTTTAGTTAACTATTTCAACGTTTCCCTCTACTGTACGAATTGTGATCGAATCAAACGCAATATACTGAAACAAAACAAACTATGTAAGACATTTTCTTGTAGGTAGAGCACAGAGTAGGGTTCTATTGCATTGCCAAGCATGACTCAGGCCCATACTCTACACAGACCGGTGCGCCATAGCCAATCAGAGTTGCAGTATCCCTATATGCAAATAGACCGTTGCCATATATGGAGCTGTTCCATTCACTTTGAACTGTGTTTACAGCATAAGTGGTCGGGCGCTTGTTTTGAGATCAAAGCAAGAGCTGCATGTAGCCAGATGTGTACATTTTTTAGTAAGTCAGTTTTAGCCCAGTTATTTCGAGTCAGCAGTGAGGGAGTGGTTGCTTCCTGTAAGAGCACAAAATCTGTGCTTTTCTAGACATCTTTCAAAAGCAAGTCGCATAAAGAGCTTCTTTTTTTTTAAAGGGGCAGTGTCGTATTTTGAGAAAGGCTTGAATAAGCTAAGTAGCAAATAGGCAGAGGGTAGCATAATTTGTTTGATTATCTGTAATAATGGTAAGGGAATAGTGGTTTCTTGCATCAAACACCACAACATTTTCAGTCACCTTGTCTGAAGGACAAGTGGATAAACAGGTTAATGTCGATCCTTAAAAGTTGTTTATTTTATTTAAGTTTTATGGAATGTAGGCCTACATTGAACACCACACATTGTCTGCTACTGTAGGCTGAATGAAGGAACAGCTATTTCCATGTAAACATGTTATGGGATGTATTTTCTACATTGTTTTCTATGATAGACCACTCTGATAGGCCTACATTATGATCAAATAGCAACAGTAGCCTACTTGGAGAGAGAACATTGCTCATAGCTGTAATCGCTGCCAAAGGTGATTGTCTAACATGTAATTGACTCAGGGGTGTGAATACTTATGTAAATGAGATTTAATTTTCAATACAGATGGGTGAGAAAAATATATAGTTATTCAATTTTGAATTCAGGCTGTAACATAACAAAATGTGGAATTTTTATTTTACCTTTAACTAGGCATGGATACTTTCTGAAGGCACTGTACCTGTGTACTCGTAGAACCAGGCCAGACATTTCTTATTGGAGAACTGGTCCTCAGGGCTGATCAACCGGCCTGGAGCCTGAGGTCTGCAGAAACTACAACACACAGGATAGAACACAGTCAGAAACGACACCACACGGGACAGAACACAGTCAGAAACGACACCACACGGGACAGAACACAGTCAGAAACGACACCACACGGGATAGAACACAGTCAGAAACGACACCACACGGGATAGAACACAGTCAGAAACGACACCACACGGGATAGAACACAGTCAGAAACGACACCACACGGGATAGAACACAGTCAGAAACGACACCACACGGGATAGAACAGTCAGAAACGACACCACACGGGATAGAACAGTCAGAAACGACACCACACGGGATAGAACAGTCAGAAACGACACCACACGGGATAGAACACAGTCAGAAACTACATCACACGGAATAGAACAGTCAGAAACGACACCACACGGGATAGAACACAGTCAGAAACTACATCACACGGAATAGAACAGTCAGTAACTACACCACAGGATAGAACATGGTCACTAAACAGACTCAGACACATGCATGAGAGGAGTTCTTAGGATGTTCAGTGTCACACACACACACTCCTCCCTCTTTCCTTTCCTGTGGACTGACTGAGGTCTGTGCTGCATAATGGGACAAATATGTGCTGAGTGTTGAGTTCCCCAGTCAAGCAGCAAGGCTCACTGCACAGAGCAAAGCCAGCAAGCAGCAGCTGCAACACACACACATACGGTGGAATGAGTGAGGAGAAGGAAGGTCTACAGTAGAACGGTTGGGTGAGGCAGAGTTCCACTACAGCTCTAAATACAGTAGGTTTTTAAGGGGTGGGAATCATGAATCATGAAATGGGGTGTGTGGAGGAAAAAGACCAAACATCCAATAGTAAAGGATGGTGGAAGAAGTGGTGAGACGCAGGAAAGGTGAGAAGCAGGAGAGGTGACGGGTGGTGGGTGAGGAAGGGTTCCTCACCAGGTGATTTTACACTTCCTGAGTCCCGGGTCATCTGACCCCGAAGACTTCCTCTTTTTCTTCACAGGCATCGCGGAGTTTCCACACGGGTTAACTAGCTGGGCTGGGTCCACACACACACACACACACCGAGTCTGTCAGCTCACCGAGCTGAGAGCCATACCATAAACAGTATACTATTTACAGATAGTATATAGGAGAAGTACCTATGTATTTCTGGTCTCCTTGTCCATTCAAATCTATAAGATTCTATAATAAAAACAGTTTACAGTGAGACTTGAGGTGATAAACTACATAGTACCATAACATTATAAAGCATTCATAAAGACAAGACAGTATGGTCACATCACATAGCTAATCAACTCTCAGAATGCCCCTGATCTGGCAGTGGCTCAACTAGCTATCTAGCTACAGTACTGGGTTATCCCAACAGTTCACTCATGAGTCTGTTAACTTACAAATCTGTCCAGTGTCTGTGATACCGTCTGTAGGTCTGTCTCCTCAGCCAGTACGAACACTGTGTACTATCCTACAGCGACAGACAGAGAGAGAGCGAGCGGGAGGGAGAGGTGAGATGACATAGTAGCTAATATACTGGCAAGCTAGCTTCGTCTTGTGTAAGTGGTTTTCGGGGTTGTGCGCCAGACAAGGCGTAAACCACAAATCAGATAACTCCTATGTTTAATGTTAGCCAGTATATCGAAGGAGCTACGTTGTCTAAACAAACAGATCTCATCCAATGTATGAGTTGTTAATGATTGGCTAGCTGCTATCTGGTCCATAAGTTATGTGGACTGTAGCCCATTCAATAGACAGTAGCTGCAGTGGTGTCTGGAGAAGTGGGTATACTCTAATTACAGTGCCTTGCGAAAGTATTCGGCCCCATGAACATTGCGACCTTTTGCCACATTTCAGGCTTCAAACATAAAGATATAAAACTGTATTTTTATGTGAAGAATCAACAACAAGTGGGACACAATCATGAAGTGGAACGACATTTTTTGGATATTTCAGACTTTTTTAACAAATCAAAAAGTGAAAAATTGGGTGTGCAAAATTATTCAGCCCCCTTAAGTTAATACTTTGTAGCGCCACCTTTTGCTGCGATTACAGCTGTAAGTCGCTTGGGGTATGTCTCTATCAGTTTTGCACATCAAGAGACTGAAATTTTTTCCCATTCCTCCTTGCAAAACAGCTCAAGCTCAGTGAGGTTGGATGAAGAGCATTTGTGAACAGCAGTTTTCAGATCTTTCCACAGATCCTCGATTGGATTCAGGTCTGGACTTTGACTTGGCCATTCGAACACCTGGATATGTTTATTTTTGAACCATTCCATTGTAGATTTTGCTTTATGTTTTGGATCATTATCTTGTTGGAAGACAAATCTCCGTCCCAGTCTCAGGTCTTTTGCAGACTCCATCAGGTTCTTCCAGAATGGTCCTGTATTTGGCTCCATCCATCTTCCCATCAATTTTAACCATCTTCCCTGTCCCTGCTGAAGAAAAGCAGGCCCAAACCATGATGCTGCCACCACCATGTTTGACAGTGGGGATAGGGTGTTCAGGGTGATGAGCTGTGTTGCTTTTACGCCAAACATAACGTTTTGCATTGTTGCCAAAAAGTTACATTTTGGTTTCATCTGACCAGAGCACCTTCTTCCACATGTTTGGTGTGTCTCCCAGGTGGCTTGTGGCAAACTTAAAAACAACACTTTTTATGGATATCTTTAAGAAATGGCTTTCTTCTTGCCACTCTTCCATAAAGGCCAGATTTGTGCAATATACGACTGATTGTTGTCCTATGGACAGTGTCCCACCTCAGCTGTAGATCTCTGCAGTTCATCCAGAGTGATCATGGGCCTCTTGGCTGCATCTCTGATCAGTCTTCTCCTTGTATGAGCTGAAAGTTTAGAGGGACGGCCAGGTCTTGGTAGATTTGCAGTGGTCTGATACTCCTTCCATTTCAATATTATCGCTTGCACAGTGCTCCTTGGGATGTTTAAAGCTTGGGAAATCTTTTTGTATCCAAATCCGGCTTTAAACTTATTCACAACAGTATCTCGGACCTGCCTGGTGTGTTCCTTGTTCTTCATGATGCTCTCTGCGCTTTTAACGGACCTCTGAGACTATCACAGTGCAGGTGCATTTATACGGAGACTTGATTACACACAGGTGGATTGTATTCATCATCATTAGTCATTTAGGTCAACATTGGATCATTCAGAGATCCTCACTGAACTTCTGGAGAGAGTTTGCTGCACTGAAAGTAAAGGGGCTGAATAATTTTACACGCCCAATTTTGCAGTTTTTGATTTGTTAAAAAAGTTTGAAATATCCAATTAATGTCGTTCCACTTCATGATTGTGTCCCACTTGTTGTTGATTCTTCACAAAAAAAATATGGTTTTATATCTTTATGTTTGATGCCTGAAATGTGGCAAAAGGTCCCAAAGTTCAAGGGGGCCGAATACTTTCGCAAGGCACTGTATCTAAAAGGAAAGGCGCACTGTGCTGAAAATTCAATGTTCTCCAATAGTCTATGAGTTTTCCTCTCAAAGTTTCATTCTCAAAATCACAATTCTTGATAGAAAAACAACAAAAATGGGATGTTCCTAGTCTACAACAATGCTTAAACCACACCAGGAGACCATTTATGAGGTCTGGGAATATCAAATCATATTTTGGAAGAGGGTATAGTTGCCCTTTAATTAAATTGTACGCCTAGCAAGGGACCATTTGGCTAGCGGTGTTCCTGCACATACAATGTAGGCTTACAGTATATGCGATGTAAGAGTTTGCAAACAAATGCCCTCCCGATTGATACAAATCATAGATATCATTCTGCCAGGTAGGCATACTTTGCAGTCAACATTTAATTGGGCAGACTTTTTAGGAAAGGCTTCAGAAATGTTCATTCAAACAGCGCATGATAACTGAATTGCACAAGGCAAAGATTCAACCAGGACTTCAGACAAAATACCTGGTTGGCATACCCATTGTTTCCTTAGTTAGCATTTACTAGTAGATATCCTGGACTGAAACGTCTTTCCTACATACCAGCTACTGATGTCGTTACTTTGTGAGATGCTCCATGCGACAACCAGTCTCTTGCTGAAACTAGGCTGTGTGCGGCGGACATGTGAATACATTGAGTGAACAAAATAGTAAGAACACCTGCTCTTTCCATGACTGACCAAGTGAATCCAGGCTATGATCCCTTATTGATGTCACTTGTTAAATCCACTTCAATCAGTGTAGATGAATGGGAGGAGACAGCTTAAAGAAGATTCTTTAAAGCCTTGAGACAATTGAGACATGGATTGTGTATGTGTCATTCAAAGAGTGAATGGACAAGACAAAATATTTTATGTGCCTTTGAACGGGGTATTTTAGTAGGTTTCAGGTGCACAGGTTTGTATACACTGCCCCCACTGCTGGGGGTTTCACGCTCAACAGTTTCCTGTGTGTATCAAAAATGGTCCACCGTCAAAAAGGGTAACAAAGCTCTAGAGACTGGAAGGGAGAACTGACCAGCCAAAATGGAATGGTCTAAGTCCACAACAACGCTGAAACCACATCAGGAGACTATTTTATTTTAGGTCTGGGGGGAAAAAATGTGGGCAATGCCCACTGAAAAAAAGTGAGTATACTGCACATAGCCCCCACTACACCACTGGATAGATGGGTATACCCCCCTTGGGTTCTCGAGACCTGTGGACCTTTCTGTTTGAAGCTGATAAACAAACGTGAAATAACTGGATATTGTCAAATCAGAGCTAGCGGCCAGATTTCATCCAAGTTACTTTGATAGTCTAGTTATCTAAAGTTACATTTCTACCGGATTCTTTAATGTACAGACAGCAGACATATCAATGGTCGCTATTCTAATAGTTAACGTTAGTCACCCAGTTAACGCACACAGAACTACAACAAATAACGATATGCATCGACACACATGCAGGAGTATCTCCCAATTATTGTTGTAGGTGCTAACAAACGTCAAACAAAGCTGGTCAGAATAACTGCGTCACCGTAATGCCGAACGATGCGAAACCCACTGCACTGGGTAACTAGCTAGATAGTCTAAATATTAACTATAATACAATGCCAAAGTACGTTATAACGGTTGTTATCAAATCCAATTTAAAAAAAAGATAGGCTAGACCTGTCATACGAAATATTGTCAGAGTACTAATGTTAGCTAGCGGCTAGCCAACTTAACTGCGATTTTAAAGGCTAACTAGACAGGTAGCTTACAACATGCATTGCTTTTCGAAATAAAATGTCATTCATCACATGAGCCAAATACAACAGGTGTAGACTTTACAGCGAAATGCTTGTTTACGAACCTTTCCCAACGATGCAGGGTTTCAAATGTAAAATTACTGGATCAACGTTATTTGACAATCAATTACCTACTAACGTTAGTAAGTTAGCTAGCTTAGTGAAGCAAACAACGTTGTTGTTCTGGCTGAATCAGGACTATACATGTGATTAATCATCTTAACCACAAAATGAATTATCTGCATAAAGATTACGCCAATACACACACTGGGGCGTTGCTTTTTTGTTGTTGTCAAGAAAGATAGCTAGCTAGTTCGAGTTAACTAAAAATGTAAGCTAATTAGCTAGCTAACCAACTGACGCGGGTAGCTAACAGTCAGATACTTTAGCTAGCCAGTTCGCAGGTTATTTCTGTCACGATGACGTTCAAAAGCCAACAGTCGAATGCGTGGGACCGGCAAAGGCTGTATTTAACTAGCATGTCTAGCTAAGGTTAGCTAGAATACACTGGGTAAAGAGACCAAAACAATGGAAACGATTAGCTGGAATGCTAAACTTAGTTTCTCAACAAGTCAGAAAACATATGTAGCCGTTGTTGGCTAACGTTGCTCGCCAAATATTTGCCACAGGTTTACGTCAGTGCATCCACAACACCGTTTTGGATGTTAAAAGTATGTGAATATTTTATGCAAACCTTGGATTCCTAGAGTTGTGTTTCTTTTATGCGAGTAGATCATGTACTTTCACGGTTGCAACCTCGCGAGCTGATCACTTTCCAAGTGGTAAAGCGAACTGCTTTCTTCCGGGGCAACAGAGAGCTATGGAGCGTACCACATGATTTCAATGGGTGCGCGATCGAGTCGTACTAGCTATGGCAATAAATCAAATTGCAGGTCGAATTATTCGAATATGTATTTTACCGTACTTGATTAAAAATAATATCGAACGCATGAAATTGGTAAGAAATATAAAATAACTAACGATTATGTAGAAATAAAACGCCCCTTCCTCCCTCTACCAGAAATGACGAATACCTCAGGTCTGCCTGTTTCTCAGTTTATCTCTTTTTCCCACATGTACCTACAGTGTGAAGTATCATTGCGTGTCAAAACAGACGTCAAATAACACTATTTTTAACGTGTCAAATAATGTTATTGAGCAGTCAGGACCTGAATATGACTGCACGTCACATAATAATTTGACCCGTTCATTATTTTTTGTTCGTAGTTATTACACATTATTTACACTATCACTCGTATTTCACATGTCACAACGATTCAAAGCTGGGACCGAGACTGAAAAACAGCTTCTATCTCAAGGCCACCAGACTGTTAAACAGCCATCACTAACATTGAGTGGTTGCTGCCAACATACTGACTCAAATCTCCAACCACTTTAATAATTACAAATTGGATGTAATAAATGTATCACTAGTCACTTTAAACAATGCCACTTGATATAATGTTTACATACCATACATTACTCATCGCATATGTATATACTGTACTCTATACCATCTACTGCATCTTGCCTATGCCGTTCGGCCATCGCTCGTCCATATATTTATATGTACATTGTCTTATCAATTCCTTTACACTTGTGTGTAAAAGGTAGTTGTTGTGAAATATGTCTTTTTTAACCTTTATTTAACCAGGCAAGTCAGTTAAGAACACATTCTTATTTTCAATGACGGCCTGGGAACAGTGGGTTAACTGCCAGTTCAGGGGCAGAACGACAGATTTGTACCTTGTCAGCTCTGGGGTTTGAACTCGCAACCTTCCGGTTACTAGTCCAACGCTGTAACCACTAGGCTGAATTCAGTAGCTGTAGTTAGCTAGCTAACTATATAGCTAGGTGTCATCATCTAAAATAACCCGAATTTATAAAGCAGTTCTTATTAGATTAATGGTGGTCGGACCAATCTATGTGAAGCTAGCCACAATAGTGGATTTTGCGGTTAGCCTTCAAAATAAAAGTATGTAATTGACAGTGATGCAAATTAACACAAATAGTAGAATTATGCCATAATTGAATAGATCATGCTAAACGAGGTTGGAATGTTGTTATATAAAATCACCATAAAACAATAATTTGTTAATTTGACAAAAATCACACTGGATGTGTTATACTTTAGAATTGCATTGGGGGCATACTTATTTCACTGTACAGCCTTTACCTATGGATTGTGGATCAATGACATGGGGTATCAGTCTACTCAGTGACACCCAGAGAACATTGGCGTCGTATCTTTTATTGTGGGACTCTGAAACAACTGTGAATTGAGCCACATTTAAACTCGACACAGTTGTGTTCTGTGGGTGTCACCTAGTAGACTGGTACGCCATTTCATTTCTTCACATTCCAACATTGATAACATTATCTAGTCTAAATATGGCATGATTCCTCCAATTGTAACCGTCTGAATCACTTTCAGATGTACTTTTATTTTGAAGGCAAACTGCAAATTATATGATTGTGCCTAATCCTTAATGTGGCTAGCTTCACAACACTAGCTTCACAACACATAACCCGGTCCAGTCGAGCCAGATGAAGTTAGCTGGTTGCTTATAACGTTAGCTTTGGGCAACAGGGTTAAGTAGCTGGCTCGCTATTTATTTTTATGAATTGAAGTTCAATTTCAATAGGCGAATAACAAGTGGCTACCTAACTAATACTTAATCACAAGGATTCCTAAATCATTGCTAAGAATAATGAAAATGACTGCAGTTTCTACTGTTCATTGTTTTCAGGCTGGTTGTATGGAGCTAGCTAGGTACCAAGCTAAAGCTAGCTAGCTAGCTAGCCCAGAAGTTGCGGTTGAACAAGTAATGATTTATTACCATCGCGGTATTGTAAACACATCGTTCGTGGCCAGTGTTTGCAGACTTTTTTGTACAGCTTTGACAGTGCTACTTATAGTAGTGGTGGCGGGTGGCGCTTGGCTTGCACGTGAAAATTCAGAACACACAACATTCTATAATAGAACTGTGTTACTTGTGTATCTTTTGACACACAAAGACCCAAACAGCGTTCCATACATAGCAGGCCAATTAAACTTATATATATATATATCAATGGGCAATCATCACACTATCTTCTGTTCCATAAAGTTTCTGACTTCTTAAAAGAGGCATTGGTATGCTAACATTCAGGAGGGCTACTAAAGTACACAGAGGAAGAACAACATTTTGAATTGTGCCTGTCCTACACATGTCTATAGATAAGTACATCTGTCTATAGAAAAACATCAGAAGACAAAGGAAACCAAGAGCAGTGGAGATGACTCTCTTTACAGTACAGTTTTTATTTGCCAGGAAATAAATTATACAAAAAATAGCTCAAAGTCACAAACCAAAAAATTATAATAATGCAGCACATCTAAGTAGTTGAGCCCAACAGCCAGAATACTCCCATTCAAACAATGTACAGCATTATATCTTTACTCAAAGTAGGGTCACATTCAACTGGTAATGTTATGATTGATAAAACTTAGTTTTCAAGTTTCCACTCAAGGCTCCAGATATGCAAGTAGGGAAGAAGAGGAAGAGATACGTGTCTTATGATTACCCATCTGTTTACAATCATCACAAACACTTAAACACAAACTGAAGCAAGATGTCAGTCTCATAACACAATAAGAGTTGCTCTATCTGAATTTTTGTGCAGAGAAAAACATTAATTGTTACAACAAATATTGACTATGTCATTGTTTAATACTGTTTATTTGTTGTTACTCATAAAGTGACCTAAGTTGTGTCATCTTAAAACATTGTTGAACATGGCTAAAATCTAGAGAATAGCTAAGTGTATCAGACGGAGTTACATTAAGTACATTACTCTGATAACATCTTATGAATGTGCTAATTGAGTGTGCTAAATTACTAAAATGTAATAACACTTTGCCTACGTCCCCAAATGACACCTTATTCCTTATATAGTGCACTACTTTTGACCAGAGCCCTATGGGCCTTGTTCAAAAGTAGTGCACTAAAATAGGAAATAGGGTGTCATTTGGGACAAAGACTTCTTATCTCGGTTGTTTTGATGCAACAACTACAGCCGTGATGCGTAACCATTAATGTCAGATACCAGGGAAGGAAGACATGAAAAAGAACGTTACTAAAACCTGGGCCTGCTGGACACAATGTCATTCAGTGGACGATATCACAGCATAAAACTGTCAATAATGATACACACTTTTTATTCAAAGACAGATATCCTTCAGAGTAACTGTTCTAAAGTTGAACTAGTCAGTCGGTTGAGAAATGTAACTAGATCACGTGGAGGAGAGCCTCTTATTGCCAGTTAACAGGTAGTAGTTATCCACACATGACATTACCCAGTAGAATAAACTATTAACCGTTTTGTCAATAGTCATTGTGTGTACGTGTGTTTCTCATAGGTGTCCTCCACTGTAGAATGGTGGACTATACGGTGCTGCGTAGGTATGTAGTGTGTGTGAAATAAAGCCATGACATCATGATCAAACAATTCATAACTGCTAAATCCCAAGTAATGTTTCCATCATCTGACAATCACTTTGTCTTGAGGTGTCTAAATTGATTCCAATGTGGTTGCATTAAAATCAGAGTGAGAGAAAAGAGGACATTGACACCTCGGTTGCGTCCCAAATGGCACCATATTCCCTACATAGTGCACAACATTTGACCAGAGCCCTATAGGTCCTGGTCAAAAGTGGTGCACTATATAGGGAATAGGATGCCATTTGGGGTGCACAGTAATATCCCACAGTACAACATTATCCCAATGCCAAAAGTAAAACAAACTAAAAAGTGTAAAAGCGGGATAGTGTTATTAAGTCATCTCATACATTTAATCATGTAACATTACTCCAAATCAATAAGTGGCTATGGGTCCGGCTACAGACCGGACCTATTTATCAAACACTCGCATACAAACACTCGACAGCAACACATTTTTTTTCCTTCTATCATCACCCTCCCCACTCATATCATACTGCAACACACAGTCTTCTATAAAAGGTTGTGGGTAGGGTACATTAATAGCAAAACTGCAGTGCCGTTGCTTTAGCAACATGACGTCATCACAGGAAATGCTCTAGTAGGAGGGGCTGTCTAGCTATTGCACTGGAGGGATTTTACTGGGGCACCCTATTCCATATATAGGATATCAAATATTTTTCCCTTAGTAGGGAATATATATATATATTTTCCTACACTGCTCAAAAAAATAAAGGGAACACTTAAACAACACAATGTAACTCCAAGTCAATCACACTTCTGTGAAATCAAACTGTCCACTTAGGAAGCAACACTGATTGACAGTACATCAGGAGACGTGGAAGAGGCCGCAGGAGGGCAACAACCCAGCAGCAGGACCGCTACCTCCGCCTTTGTGCAAGGAGGAGCACTGCCAGAGCCCTGCAAAATGACCTCCAGCAGGCCACAAATGTACATGTGTCTGCTCAAACGGTCAGAAACAGACTCCATGAGGGTAGTATGAGGGCCCGACGTCCAGAGGTGGGGGTTGTGCTTACAGCCCAACACCGTGCAGGACGTTTGGCATTTGCCAGAGAACACCAAGATTGGCAAATTCGCCACTGGCGCCCTGTGCTCTTTACAGATGAAAGCAGGTTCACACTGAGCACGTGACAGACGTGACAGTCTGGAGACGCTGTGGAGAACGTTCTGCTGCCTGCAACATCCTCCAGCATGACCGGTTTGGCGGTGGGTCAGTCATGGGGTGGGGTGGTATTTCTTTGGGGGGCCGCACAGCCCTCCATGTGCTCGCCAGAGGTAGCCTGACAGCCATTAGGTACCGAGATGAGATCCTCAGACCCTTTGTGAGACCATATGCTGGTACGGTTGGCCCTGGGTTCCTCCTACTGCAAGACAATGCTAGACCTTATGTGGCTGCAGTGTGTCAGTAGTTCCTGCAAGAGGAAAGCATTGATGCTATGGACTGGCCCGCCCGTTCCCCAGACCTGAATCCAATTGAGCACATCTGGGACATCATGTCTCGCTCCATCCACCAATGCCACGTTGCACCACAGACTGTCCAGGAGTTGGCGGATGCTTTAGTCCAGGTCTGGGAGGAGATCCCTCAGGAGACCATCCGCCACCTCATCAGGAGCATGCCCAGGCGTTGTAGGGAGGTCATACAGGCACGTGGAGGCCACACACACTACTGAGCCTCATTTTGACTTATTTTAAGGACATTACATCAAAGTTGGATCAGCCTGTAGTGTGGTTTTCCACTTGAATTTTGAGTGCGACTCCAAATCCAGACCTCCATGGGTTGATAAATTTGATTTCCATTGATAATGTGTGATTTTGTTGTCAGCACATTCAACTATGTAAAGAAAAAAGTATTTAATAATAATATTTAATTCATTCAGATCTAGGATGTGTTATTTTAGTTCCCTTTATTTTTTTGAGCAGTGTATATAGGGAACATAAGCTACTTTTTTAACCCATAGAGCTCTGGTCAAAAGTATTGCAGTACCTAGGGAATAGGGTGGCATTTGGGAAGAAACCTGGGTCATGACCAGTCATGACACCCCCTCATGGTCTGACAATAACACACCTGTCATATCCTGTCCTGCACTGGCTATAGGTGGGGGAGAGAGAAGAATCAAAGATCGCTAGAGAGCTTTGTGACTTCGATCGATTGGGTGACGCTGTGCAGCATTTAACAAGCGAGAGACAACACACAAGTGTTCATAAAAATAATGATGAGCATTGAAAAGTAGAGTGTAATTGATATATAAAGCCATTCAGACACACTGAAACACAGAAAAGTGCTGATGTTCTCGTTTTTTCTCACCCAGTAACTGGCTGATATGTGAGGAGTCATGATCCTCTCTGAGGGGTGTGGCAGTTGGGGGTGAGGGGGGTGGAGGAAAGTGAGATACGCACACACGCGCGATGGGTCCTCGGGTGATTGCAAGACTTCCACAGAGCAACAAGCTGTCAAGGTGCAGACACACATAGACACACACAGTACATTTGGCAAAATACACTCCTCTCTGTGTCTACTCCATAATGATATAGACCACTAGTCCTCCTGTCTGTCTCTGTGCGGACTGCGTAAGGAGGGTAAGACAGGGAGAGTTTATTTAATAATGTCTCTACTGTGATACTGAGACTGTCAGTCAGCCCCACTGTCCTCCTGTCCTTCTCCTCCTGGACCCCGAGGGGCACCACAGTCTGAAGACTTCACCATCTATCTCATACAGCCAACCAACCAACCAACCAACCCCCCCCCAGGCCGCAGAGATATTCTCCTTCCTCTTCTTCTGAAACAACCACTCCTCCCTCCTCCTCTTACTGCATTTCTTCTTCCTCCTGCTGCAGCGAGGGCCCAGCCAGGTCAAGCAGTAGGTAGATGGTTCCAATCCAGGTAAAGGGGTTCTATGCCATGTAGATAAAGGTGTTGATGTCTGTCTCGTCCCGTTTGATGTATTTGTGTTCGATGAGCCACTCAATCTGTTCCTTGATCATCTTCTTCTGGGGCAGGAACATGTTCTTGAGGATCTCTACCAGTTCTGTCTGTAGCTGAGCATTACTGATCCTCTTCCTCATCTTCATAATCTGGATGATGGCCTCCTGGAGGGGGGGTGGGTGGGTCAAACAACGTACAGCATTATATCTTTATTCAATGTCGAGGCACACATTCAACTGGTATTGTTATGATTGATAAAAACTTGCAGGGTGGAAGGCAGTAGTGCTCCATTAAAGTATTTGGGGGGAAAAAAGTGCTGAAACTTCAGATTCCTCAAGTTGGACCTTTCAATGTGTAAAGTTACCTGGGTTCTTAATATTCTCAGCTGGACGATGCCCTCATTCTCCTCTTCTCTCATTCGCTCTGTGGTCAGCTGCAATCGACCAATCAGATTAATCTTGCCCCTTTTTTGGACCTTGGAGTTTTTACTGAGAAACAGAGACAAAAGAACTCAACATCCGATCAGCCATCACACCTGAAACTGCTCAACATTCCATCCTGGTCCTCAGTAGGAAACCATGACAACAAAGCTTTCATCAACATTCAAACTTCCCCAAAATGAATAATGAGTTAGAATACATACAGTTACATTAACTAAATAGAGCATGAATCAACATGGGAAGCCAAAAGCTGTTGAAGTGAGGTGCAATTAAGGTTGCAAAACACTGCCATCTTTCCCAAAAATCCCAGGTTTTCAAAAAATCCCTGTGGGAATATTCCTGGATTCAGGATGGAATAAGCAGGAAATTCTGGAATGCTCCAATTACTACTTCTTTGAAAATGTGAGAATTTGGGGAAAGGTACCAGCAACCCCAGGTGCATTCAATGCCTTTATTAAGGTCAGGGGGCTAACACAATGTTGTGGGTTCAAAGCTACGTACATGAGAGAGAAGTCCTGGTTGACATAGAACAGGGTGCTGTCTGTGAAGTCTTTAGGGGAGGAGACTGAAGGCTCATAGGACAACACCTGTCTCTTCAGCTTAGGGAACGCTACCAGAGACTAGAGACAGAGAGGAGACAGCAGAGAGGGAGAAAAAAAGGAGAGGTCATTCGTTTCTTCTCTGTGTATGAATTGTGTTTATATTGGCATGTGTGCTTACATTTTTCAATCCCAGAGAGTGTGAGTGTGTGTGTATAAAGTACCCAGAGTCTGTTTGTGTGTGTGTGTTACCCAGAGTGTGCGTCGTAGCTCAGCATCGGGAAGCTCAGTGGCCAATTTAAGGTTCTCGAAGCTGATTCGCTCCCGCGGCCGCTGGTTCCAGGCAAATAGGACAGCCAGCTGAAAGGTTGTGACCTCCAGGTCAAAATGACCCATTTCGTTCTTGAAGGTGATCTAAACACACACACACACACACAAACACACAGGCACACACACACACACACGGGAGAGTGGGATCATTATGCCGTTGGACATGAGGTGATAGTAATATAATCCATTGAAAAACTACTGAGTGTGTGCGTTTGCTGTGTGTGTGCGCATCTCCCACTCACGATGCCATTAGACATGAGGTGGTGCCAGTGTAGTTTCCTTCCGCTGTGGTTCCTCTTGTAGAAGTCTTCTACCTCTGGGATCAGATCCTCCAGCTCAGTAGGCAGAGACACAAACACCTTCTCACTGCTCCTCGACCAAGCACCCGCATTCAGGATCTTTATATTCACACTGTCAGCTGGAGCGAGCGAGAGAGAGCGAGAGCGAGCGAGCGAGAGAGAGAGAGAGAATTTGTGTATTACTATGGTACACCAGCTGGTGGAGTATTGTGGCTGTGTTTGTGTTTATTACCTGGTAAAGCCAGCTTGTTGTGTTTGTGCATCTCCTTGAAGACCTGGTTGAGATCATCCGATACTTTAATGTCCTGGAACATCCTCGCCAGCTTATTCACATAGTCTGCAGGCATCCCCACCTCCTACACGCATACACACAGACCCAGCGGAAAAAACTCAATCAAAAGGAGATATATAGAAAGAGAGAGAGAAAGAGTGTGTGTGTGTGTGTTCTTACCCTGAGCCACTCTACCATGTTCTCTTCTATTTCGCTGTCGGCTGAGATGTCCAGGATCAGTCTTCTGGTCAGGTGGGCTTTATGGTACCTCATAAACACATCCTTATTCTGAACATACTTCAATACCAGCAACTAGAGAGAGAAGGGAGGGAGGGAGCGAGAACACATCCTTATTCTGAACATACTTCAACACAAGCAACTAGAATAGGTGGTGGTGGTGGTGGTGGTGGGGGGGGGGGGGGTAGAAGACTATGGATGCATCCAATTTCTACGCCCTTCTCTGAAAGTGCACACTTCCTGTCATGGATTTCACATTTACATTTACATTTAAGTCATTTAGCACACAACAGCCAATGCTTACACCAATCCAATGCTTGAGAATCAGGGCTCATTCTACAGTACTAGGGGAGAGTCTCACCACTTCTTTGAGTTTGAGTTCTATCTCCTCTGATGTGAGTTTCTTGCTCAGGGTTGTTTTCCTCAGCAGCATGTCACAGTAGTTGGCTAGCAGCTCTGGACACTTCGACTCTGGCTGGGTCTTCAGACCTACCCTGTAAAGACACACACACAGATTAATAGTACACATAAATCTAATTACTAGAACAGGACTCCACATTCAAGTCTGGCTACGTCCCAATTCTCCACCCTTTTTCTGAAGTCTACATGTGCACACTTTCCTCCAGCCAATGGTTACACTGATCATATGCTTTTAAATCCATGATGTGGAGTGTGAAAATGCACCCCTCAGGAAAAGGGTGAAGAATCAGGATGCAGCTCATATTCTGTGATGGGTGGACTAGCAGCCATATTGACCCATAACCAAGGAATATAATATAAACATACAACCCAGGTTTGTCTCACCCTTTCTGTTTGAGGGGCAGCTCCAGTTTAAAAATGGTGGCATCGTTCACCACAGCTTTGTAGGCCTGAAGAGAAACACAGAACTGTCAAACCTCCCACTATCCCCCCTTTTTTTCTCCTCCTCCGTCCATCCCCCTTTTCTCTCCACCCCTCCGTTACATCTGCTCTCTTCAACCCTTTACTCTCGCTTAATGTCTCTGCCCTCTCACCCCCCTTTTTTCTCCTCCATCCCCCCTTCTCTCCACCCCTCGGTCTCCTCCCTTCACCCCCTTTTGTCTCGCGGTATGCATGTACAGTACCAGTCAAACATTTGGACACACCTGCTCTTTCAAGGGTTTTTTATTTTTTCTACATTGTAGAATAATAGTGAAGACATTAAAACAATGAAATAACACACATGGAATCATGAAGTAACCAAAAAAAGTGTTAAACAAATCAAAATATATTTTATATTCTTAAAGTAGCCACCCTTAACCTTAATGACAGCTTTGCACACTCTTGGCATTCTCTCAACCAGCTTCATGAGGTTGTCACCTGGAATGCATTTCAATTAACAGGTGTGCCTTGTTAAACGTGAATTTTGTGGAATTTCTGTCCGTCTTAATGCATTTGAACTGATGGTTTCGGATTTCTAAACATTGAATATTATTAGTCATCAGTTATACTAGAGACATAAGGGGTGCCATAGTCTAGGGTCTACACCAGAAGTTAATGGGTATCTGTAGGAGGAATGGATATAATAGATGAGTGACAGAAAGACCATCACATGTTGGCTGGCACTGATAAGGGTGGAGAACTGTGGATTAGTGAGGAAGGGGGTCAGGTCAGATTAAGGGAGAAGGAACAGTTTATTGCCGGTATCACTTAATTCCCTGCCTAACAACAAAGATGTAATGTTTAGCGAGAAGGAGACTCCACCAAATTGGAGTGTATATATACCACCACTGGTGGAACCACGTCTTTGTCTTATGTAGCTGTATTGACCCAATGGGTGAATAAAATTGGTTGGAGCTTTCATAGTGTCTATTGATTTCTTACTCTGATATATAGAACCTAACAGAGCTAATCAGTTGTGTTGTGACAAGGTAGGTGTGGTATACAGAAGATTGCCTTATTTGGTAAAAGTCCAAATCCATATTATGGCAAGAACAGCTTAAATAAGTAAAGAGAAATTACAGCCCATCATTACTTTAGGACATGAAGGTCAGTCAATCCGTAATATTTCAAGAACTTTGAAAGTTTCTTCAAGTGCAGTCGCAAAAACCTTGAAGCACTATGATGAAACTGGCTCACATGAGGACCGCCACAGAAAAAGAAGACCCAGAGTTACCTCTGCTGCAGAGGATACGTTCATTAGAGTTACCAGCCAGTGGAGGAGGTGTTGAACCTATTGAAGTCATTACCTGATGGTAAATCTACAGGTTAGGGTCTTATGGACATTTTTTGGCTTCACTGTGCTGCTCCCCAGATTGCAGTTCCACTGAGATACATATTTAATTGGTCACTGGAAAAGGGGATGTTTGCAAATGTATGGAAGCATCCCAAACTGTGTCCTATTCCGAAAGACAGCAAAGAACCCATTACTCCTGCTAATAGTTGACCAATAAGTCTACTCCCTATACTCAGTAAGATATTGGAGGATATTGTGAGTAGACAAATGTGGGAGTACATGGAAAATAATGATCTGATTACAGTCAATCAGCATGCGTATCGCAAAAACCATTCCACTACCACTGCAATGCTTGACATGAATGATCAGTGGCTCAATGCTATGGATAATGGCAAATTTGTAGGTGTATTATTTTTAGACTTCAGTGCAGCATTTGATTTATTGGATCATTAAATAATTGACAAAATTAACGTATTATGGTTTTAAGGAGGTAGCATTGAATTGGGTACAGTCATATCTAACTGACAGGAAACAGTCCACCAATAGCAATGGTTCATTTTCTTCTCCTAATGTGTTAAACTGTGGAATACCGCAAGGCAGCTGCCTTGGGCCACTTCTTTATTTAATATATACCAACAACCCTATGCCTTGGTTGAAACTCAATCTACTATATTTGCAGATGATACTACAATTTATGCAGCAAGACAATTGGTTCAACAGTCTTTACGAGGAGATTTGGAGAATATCAGGAAGTGGGTTTGCCAAAACAAACTTGTTTTAAACACCAAGAAAACCAAAGTTATGTTGGTCTGTTCAACTAGGAAAAGGCCAAAACAGCATGGGATACAATTAAGTATGGGAGGAGTACAAATTGAAGAAGTGGCAGAAACCAAACTACTGGGAGTGCAGCTAGACAACTGCTTACCATGGTTGTCTCAAATAACTAATCCATGTAAAAAGAAATATTAAAACAGCACGCATAATCAGAAGGATAGCTAAATATTTACCAGGAAAAATTATTCAGCAAATAACAAGCATTAATTGAGAGTCAGGTGAACTACTGTTCGGTGGTCTGGGGAAATGCCTTATCAAGTGAAGTTAGGAGACTGCAGAATGCACAGAATAAAGCAGCAAAGATTGTTTTAAGGTGGAGATATGGTTCTTCTGTTGCAGTCATGTGCAGTGTCCTTGGTTGGTCATCAATCGACAAGGTAATTGAAAAAAAACGTGCTTATTTTATAATATACATCATTTAAAACGGCCAAGTTCTATTCACAACGGTATTCAGTTGGTAAGAGACAGACATTCTGTAAATACTAGGAATAGATTGTCCACCATCTATGCGTTATCCAGACAGAAAAGAGAAATAGGCATTTCGATTTAGAGCAATACAGAAATTGAATAAATTAACTTAGCAAACTAGAAACCTTTCAATATATAAATGTATATATAATTGTTTTTATTTTTTAAATATAGTATATAGAAATGTTGTGGGATTATAGTAGATGAAGAATCAATATTTTTTTAGATTGAGTATTTATTGGGTCATTATGCATGTTTGTAATAGTGTGTTATATGTGAAAGTGTGTTTGTATTATAAATTGTATTTGAATGTTTAAGGACTCTTGGAAGATTAGTCCAAATGGGGACTAAAAGAGATCCAAATCAAATCAAATCAAACCAGCCCAAATAAATGCTTCACAGAGTTCAGGTAACAGACACATCTCAATATCAACTGTTCAGAGGATACTGCATGAATCAGGCTTCATGGTAAAATTGCTGCAAAGAAACCAATACTAAAAGACACCAATAAAAATAAGAGACTTGCTTGGGTCAAGGAACACGAGCAATGGACATTAGACTGGTGGAAATCTGTCCTTTGTTCTGATGAGTCCAAATTGGAGATTTTTGGTTCCAACCGCAGTGTCTTTCTGAGATGCAGAGTAGGTGAACGGATGATCTCCACATGTGTAGTTCCCACCAAGAAGCATGGAGGTGGTGGTGTGATGGTGCTTTGCTGGTGACACTGTCAGTGATTTATTTAGAATTCAAGGCTATTTGACCAAGAAGGAGAGTGATGGAGTGCTGCATCAGATGACCTGACCTCAACCCAATTGAGATGGTTTGGGAAGTGTTGGACCGCAGAGTGAAGAAAAGCAGCCAATAAGTATTCAGTATAATTGGGAATTCCTTCAAGATTGTTGGAAAAGCATTCCAGGTGAAGCTGATTGAGAGAATGCCAAGAGTGTGCAAAGCTGTCATGAAGCAAAAGGGTGGCTACTTTGAAGAATCTCAAATATAAATATATTTTGATTTGTTTAACACTTCTTTGGTTACGACATGATTCTATATGTGTTATTTCATAGTTGATGTCTTCACTATCATTCTATAATGTAGAAAATACTAAAAATAAAGAAAAACTCGAATGAGTAGGTGTGTCCAAACCTTTGACTGGTGCTGTATGTGTATGTGTGTACCTTGTCTCTGGCGGTGAGGAATCGAGGGTCATCCTGAAAAGCCTCCTTCACCAGTTTACTGAAACGGTTAAACAATGTCAGCAGCTGCTCCACGTACTTCTCAGAGTCCTACACCGGAATAAAAAGAGAAACATACAGATATACTGTATGTTACAGATACATTTTGAGTGAGTGTGTGTGTGTGTGTGTGTGTATATACAGTGGTGCAAAAAGTATTTAGCCAGCCACCTATTGGGCAATTTCTTCCACTTAAAAAGATGAGGCCTGTAATTTTCATCATAGGTACACTTCAAATATGACAGACAAAAGGAGAAAAAAATCCAGAAAATCACATTGTAGGATTTTTAATGAATTTATTTGCAAATTATGGTGGAAAATAGGTATTTGGTCAATAACAAAAGTTTCTCAATACTTTGTTATAAACCCTTTGTTGGCAATGACAGAGGTCAAACATTTTCTGTAATTCTTCACAAGGTTTTTACACACTGTTGCTGGTATTTTGGCCCATTCCTCCATGCAGATCTCCTCTAGAGCAGTGATGTTTTGGGGCTGTTGCTGGGCAACACAGACTTTCAACTCCCTCCAAAGATTTTCTATGGGGTTGAGATCTGGAGACTGGCTAGGCCACTCCAGGACCTTGAAATGCTTCTTACGAAGCCACTCCTTCGTTGCCCGGGCGGTGTGTTTGGGATCATTGTCATGCTGAAAGACCCAGCCACATTTCATCTTCAATGCCCTTGCTGATGGAAGGAGGTTTTCACTCAAAATTTCACGATACATGGCCCCTTCATTCTTTCCTTTACACGGATCAGTCGTCCTGGTCCCTTTGCAGAAAAACAGCCCCAAAGCATGATGTTTCCACCCCCATGCTTCACAGTAGGTATGGCGTTCTTCGGATGCAACTCAGCATTCTTTGTCCTCCAAACACGACGAGTTGAGTTTTTACCAAAAAGTTATTTTTTGGTTTCATCTGACCATATGACATTATCCCAATCTTCTTCTGGATCATCCAAATGCTCTCTAGCAAACTTCAGACGGGCCTGGACATGTACTGGCTTAAGCAGGGGGACACGTCTGGCACTGCAGGATTTGAGTCCCTGGCGGCGTGGTGTGTTACTGATGGTAGGCTTTGTTACCTTGGTCCCAGCTCTCTGCAGGTCATTCACTAGGTTCCCCCGTGTGGTCCTGGGATTTTTGCTCACCGTTCTTGTGATCATTTTGACCCCACGGGGTGAGATCTTGCGTGGAGCCCCAGATCGAGGGAGATTATCAGTGGTCTTGTATGTCATCCATTTCCTAATAATTGCTCCCACAGTTGATTTCTTCAAACCAAGCTGCTTACCTATTGCAGATTCAGTCTTCCCAGCCTGGTACAGGTCTACAATTTTGTTTCTGGTGTCCTGTTTGAGGTTGTGGACAGGTGTCTTTTACACTGATAACAAGTTCAAACAGGTGCCATTAATACAGGTAATGAGTGGAGGACAGAGGAGCCTCTTAAAGAAGAAGTTACAGGTCTGTGAGAGCCAGAAATCTTGCTTGTTTGTAGGTGACCAAATACTTATTTTGCACCATAATTTGCAAATAAATGTGATACAATGTGATTTTCTGGATTCCCCCCCCTCATTTTGTCTGTCATAGTTGAAGTGTACCTATGATGAAAATTACAGGCCTCTCATCTTTTTAAGTGGGAGAACTTGCACAATTGGTGGCTGACTAAATACTTTTTTGCCCCACTGTACATGCTTTACTACACTTACTAGTACCAGAAGTCCTCACAAAAATAGTAAACCAACTAAAATTGAGAGAAGTGAGGACATTTTAGGCTTAGGGTTAAAATTAGGGTTAGGCGTTACGGTTAGGTTTAGGAGTTAGGGTTTAAGAAAAATACGATTTTAAATGGTAATCAATTGTTGGTCCCCAAAAAGTCCTCACAAGTATAGTAAGACATGGCTCTGTGTGTGTGTACATACAGAAGTGATAGTCTCTGCAGCAGCCACCATATCAGCCAGCCCAGCGTTCATGATGTGATCTTCCAGATCTTTCAGCATGGGCTCTATCCCACTAGGAACCTTATCCATCAGGGAAAACATCAGGTGGAGCTCTGCAGGGTGAAGGACATTAACGTCACACAAAGAAGGACCCTCTTCTATAACCGGTCCCAAGGTTGGTAGGTAACAGTAGTACTGCAACATGTTACTCACTGTCTGTCTCATTGCGTTTGATCATGCCGGGACATTCGGCCAGGATGGTTTCTTTAAACGACGTCACCAGAGCGTTCACACAACATTCCATCAGCTGGAGAGAGACAACAGAGACTAATATTGGTCTACATGACATCATCATCTCTTGACTGTGAATATGAGTTTAAACCAGTCTATACAGCCTCATGGGTAAACCGTCTACTCACAGCTTGGACAGAGTTACATTCACGACGAGTCTCAAGGTATCGAACTGCCCTCTTCTCCTCTTCTCTTAGTTTTGTGTCTGCCTGCGAGACACACACACAGTCAGTGAATGTATACACACTGACTGAGAGACATTGTCACAACACACACACAGAGCGCAGTCCTTACATATTTCATGTAGTTCTGGACTCCGTTCTGCTGTAGGTATGATGGGGCCTGTGTTCTGTAGAACCTCTCAGTTGAGTCCAGGTAGGCCTTCTCAAAGTTATCTCTGTAGATCTGGAGCTTGTCTTCAGGGTTAGAGCACAGGTTGACTACAAAACGCAAGCACACACACACACACTTTGTCAAAATACCGAAAACATATCATACTTCACAAAAACTTCCCATATAAAATGTGTGAATATTAGCCACTCAGGGTGTATATGTCCTACCGTATGATTCTCGTACTCCTATAACCAGCTGGGAGTCAAAAGCCTCTCCCAGCCTTTCAGCATGAACCAGCTTCATAGCACTGTCCTGAAGACGGCTCTTGATGTTGGAGAAGATTGACTCGTTCCATGTGTCCAACATCAACTAGAGGAGAGGCAGAGAGGGATATATATATGTATATAAATAAGAGAAAGAAAAATCAGGACAAGACAGTTGATGAATACCATCAAAAAGAAGAGCATTGTCCATCTCTCCCCTCCCTACGTACAATGCTGTAGTCTACATTAGACTCATTGTTGCTGCCCTGCCTCTCTCCTTCCTCCTCTCCCTCATTCCCCTCTCCTCACCTTGCGTACGATGCTGTCCTCAACGTTAGACTTCTTGTTGCTGCCCTGCTTCCCCATCAGTGTGATCTCCAGCTGACAGAAGGGTTTGGGCAGGATGTCACACTGCGTGAAGAACTTTCGCCACTCCACAATGTAGGCCTTCAGCAACGCTGTGTCATCCTGGTGACTCAACACACGCTGCCATGGAAACAGGTCAGAGGTTAGGTCAGAGACAGCTTGCATAGGTAGAGGTTAGGATTCAGAGGTTTAAGGGTCAGCCTCTTGCCTACAACTGTTATCACTGTACTGGAAAGGTGTGTGTGTGTGTGCGAAGAATGGCACATTCCAACCTCAAATGGGATTTCAACCATTACCGAAACCCTTCCCCTGTAACCCACTGTTCCACTTACGTTCTGAGCTTGTTTGATGAAGTCTAGGATGTCTTCTTTGAGGGCCTGGTGGATCTTAGCTGGGCCCTTATCATCCCACAGACACACAGCATGGACGTCTCTGCAACACAAAATAACAAGCGCAGGGTTTGTGTGTGTGTGTGTGTGTGTGTGTGCGGTTGCAGTATGTGTGTGTGTCTTCTGTGCAGTTTGGTGTGGTGTGATGCAGTGTGTGTATCTTACGAGAAGAGGTCGAACCACTGCTGCTTGGTGACAGCCTCCTGTCTCAGCAGCTTGAGAACAATGGGCCTCATCAAGTCCCACTTGTCCTCAAACTGCAAGGAGCCTTTATTCTGGAGAGAGATGATACTACTGTTACTACTCACTACAACTATACTGTTACTACTCAGGGTTGTATTCATTAGTACACACAGTGGAAAATGTTTGGCAACAGAAAATGAAAACAAGCATTTCTATTTGGACAATTTAAAGTAGTCACTCTCTGTTTCAGCTTGTTTGCTTATATTTTGTGCCTAGTGAATATGACCCAGGACTCACTAGAACTACTGTCAGACTGCAATGGGACATTATTCTGGAAAGAAACTGAAACAATTACTTTTACCACCTGTTACTTAGTATCTCAGACTACAGAGTGCCTTCACTCTACAGAAAGATGACACCACTCACGACCCAGTATCTAGAGCCATTCATTCTGGAGAGAGACGGGAACAACACTGTTCCTACATACTAACCCATTACACTGTCATTTGCTACTGACGCTGTTCTGAATCAAATTGTATGTTTAATAGTAGTTTTCTATTATATTATTTTAAAACGTAACGTTACAATGGTTTAGTTCGCTAAAATAAATCCGGCTTCAACTAAAACCTTAGCTACAGACTACCTGGTCAACAGTGTAGTTGCACCCAACTTTGATCAATCTGTAGCAGTCAAGACTGTATGTACAGTTTGCTGTGCTGGAGAACTGACAAACAGAACGAATGTAATGTTAGCTTGCCAATTCAGCTGATTGTTCCACCACCTGCACAAGCCTTTGCATATTCTCTTACAGTTTGATGTGGACAGACAACCGTTACTACAATGAACTGGGAATTATATTATTGATTAACTATCAATTTAAAAGACGAAATACTTATGCCGGTGACAACTGTATTGCACGTTAGCCAGATGGCTGGCTAGCTAAATTATCTTAGCATCCCTTGCTAGCTAACTAGCAAGAAAGACCTTTATGTTGCCTTAAATGCAACAACAACAAAAAACTGTCACACAGTGTTCGTGGTCAGGTTTGTTTTGAACTCATTCATGAACTTATTTACATCCAGACTATGGGCATTGGGAGCATAATCACGTGTTCAAATCCAGGTAAAATGTTGAAGTGAAGAGGCTCTTACCTTTAACAAATTAGACGTCGCCATGTTTCCTCCAACTTGTGCCCTCCTCGCGCAGTCTCGCGAGAGTATTGTTGGAGGGAATTGGGTAACGTAGCTTCTGACTTAAAAATAAACAGAGATAAAGGCTAGATATTTGTCCAGTTTACAGTATTGTGTCATGGCATTTTCACTTCTCTTTGTCTACTAAATGCACATAAGACACTGCACCAACTAGAATATTGCAGGTAAATACAGTAGGACACAGTTGACTGGGCTGGGCCAGTGCTAAACTTAGCTGCCTTGGACTTGACTGCCATGCAACCACTGAGTTCTATTAAAGGTCAGTGCATGGTATGTACAGTAGCTATGTGACTTGGAGACAAGCAAGTAACATAGAGAAGGGATATGCGCCCAGTTCGAAGCAACACAGCCTTCTTCCTTCAAATGTTTAAAATCTTTAAATGTTCCTTCCTCTTTTTTCCTTCCTTTATTCTTTCAAGCCTTTCCTCCCACTTTCCTTCCTTGGGTAGAGTAATTACCTGGCTGAAATGAAGTAATCACTGATCTAAATACCCCCCCCCCCCACACAGTTTCACACACACCCATGTTCACCCACTTTGTACCACACACTTTCATCACTACACCTATCATCTGAAAACACTAAGTAGTCTTTGCACTTTGATTAGAGAACACTGTTAATCATTCAGCCCAGGCAGCACAGTAGACATTTAAAAGCCCCAGGACAGGCAGCACACAGCAGTGTGTTCCCCATCCCAGGATCCCACTGTTACAGAGATACAACATGGCTGAGATGGACCCAGATGGGATTATAGCTACAGACCCCAGAAATAATTATGATAGAAAATGCCTTATTATCCGGAAGCTTCTGAAGTTCAACCCTAAACAAGTGTTTACATGGTGAGTCTGGGGGGGGGGGATGTTATATCAGTGATTATCTGCATCCCATCTGGCAACCTATCCTTTATATATTGCACTACTTTTAACCAGCTCCCTATGGGCTCTGATCGAAAGTAGAGCACTATATAGGGAATACAGTGCCATGTCGGACAGATAGTGACATAGTGGAGATCTATCAATGTCTAAGAATGGAGGGTGTCCAATGTCCAGTAGTTGTGAATGTCCCTGGCGGCTACCATACAGATGCCTGGACTGAGTTGTGATAAAACCCTTATGAAGACTATAGGGCCGAAACATGTTGGTTTTACCAATAAAGACCCAGTTTTATCAACGTCTACTGTCTTCCAGAGTTGCTGAATTTCTGCTTCACTTATGCATTGTCCTAACAGGCAGCTGGCGAAGACAGTAGCCATGGGTCAGGGTTTGGCTGTTCTCATGTGTGGCACAGCAGTAACTTCCCAGTACCTGGCTTCGGACTACCATGTGGACGCGCCCATGCTCCAGAGCTTTATGAGCTATGCACTGCTCTGCATCACCTACACCACCGCTCTGCTGTTCAGAACAGGTACACACACACTCACGCACACCAACGTGCTGTTCTGAAGAACAGGTAGTCTCTCTCACACACACCACCCCAGGGCACTCCTCATCAGAATAGTGCAGTTGTGAACTCTATAAAATGTTATAATTGTGTAGCAGTGCAATAACCTCCAGGCTACCCTCTCCTAACGTACTGTAGGGGATGGCAATATGTTTCAGATTTTAAAGAAGAGGTGGTGGAAGTATCTCCTAGTAGGCTTGGTGGACGTCGAGGCTAACTACACTGTGGTTAAAGCTTACCAGTACACTACACTCACCAGTATACAGGTCAGAACTATGAGAGGGTGTGTGTATGTTTTTGTGTGTGTGCGAGTTTGCGTGCCTGCAGGCATGCATGTGTGTGTGTGTGCATGTGTGTGTGTGTGCTGAGTTATGTCAATGTATGTGACTATTCTGGTGTGTCTCTCTGTCTTCCAGCTGCTGGACTGTTTTGTGATCCCTGTGGTGATGATACTCTCCTGCTGGTTCCTGAAGACGTGCTACAGACCCGTCCACTACATATCTGTGTGTGTCTGTCTGCTGGGGGTGGGGGCCATGGTGGGAGCTGACCTACTGGCTGGACGAGACTTGGGATCCAGTAAGAACCCACTCCATTCATTTGTTAATTCATTAATTATTTAATTCAATCTCTCAATTCATATCATAATAAATAGTAACATATTAACCTCACCTATCTCGCTCCTCTCCTCCCTCTCTCCTAGCCTCAGATGTTCTGCTAGGTGATGGCTTGGTCCTGCTCAGTGCCAGTCTATATGCTGTGTCTAACTTGTGTCAGGAGTACATCGTCAAACACCTCAGCAGTGTAGAGTTCCTAGGCATGGTCGGCCTGTTCGGAACACTCATCAGTGGCATACAGCTGTAAGTGTGTGTGTTTACGTGTGTGTGCGCATGCGTGTGGATGTGTGTTGGGTGTACATGTTCGGTGAGAAGGTAGTAGAATGGGAATGTGGTTGATTTGAGTGGTCTGCTGTGTTCCTACAGGGGTGTTCTGGAACATAACAATGTGGCAAACATCCAATGGGACTGGAGAATCGGTTAGTACCACATAAAACAAAATATACAAGTAACTGGCTAAATAAAATAAACTCTTGAGTACACGAGGGATTCATAGTATATTGAAAGCAGGTACTTCCACACAGGTGTGGTTCCTGAGTTAATTAAGCAATTAACATCCCATCATGCTTAGGGTCATGTAAAAAATGCCCAGTTTCACATTATTTTGGCTACAATGACTGGAAAAAGAGAACTCAGTGACTTTAAAAGAGGGGTCTCAAAGGTGCATAGGGGGTGTAAAGTGTGTGTGTGTGTGTGTGTGTGTGTGTGTGTGTGTGTGTGTGTGTGTGTGTGTGTGTGTGTGTGTGTGTGTGTGTGTGTGTGTGTGTGTGTGTGTGTGTGTGTGTGTGTGTGTGTGTGTGTGTGTGTGTGTGTCTCATTCACCAGATCTCAACACAATTGAACACTTATGGGAGTTTCTGGAGTGGCTTAGACAGCGTTTTCCACCACCATCAACAAAACACCAAATCATGGAATTTCTAATGGAAGAATGGCGTCATATCCCTCCAATATAGTATCAGACACTTGGAGAATCTATGCCTGGTGCACTGAAGCTGTTCTGGCGGCTTGTGGTGACCCAACGACCTATTAAGACCTTTATGTTGGTGCTTCCTTTATTTTGGCAGTTACCTGTATATTTGTTGACATTTTTTTAATTAAAGAGACAGAACAGTGTAGAAGAAGGAAAGTAAGGAGAGGGTTAGTTGCAAAGTAGTTGTGGGTCCGCAGATTCAAATCAAATCAAATCAAATCAAATCGAATTTTATTTGTCACATACACATGGTTAGCAGATGTTAATGCGAGTGTAGCGAAATGCTTGTGCTTCTAGTTCCGACAATGCAGTGATAACCAACAAGTAATCTAACTAACAATTCCAAAAAAAACTACTGTCTTATACACAGTGTAAGGGGATAAGGAACATGTACATAAGGATATATGAATGAGTGATGGTACAGAGCAGCATACAGTAGATGGTATCGAGTACAGTATATACATATGAGATGAGTGTGTAGACAAAGTAAACAAAGTGGCATAGTTAAAGTGGCTAGTGATACATGTGTTACATAAGGATGCAGTCGATGTTGTAGAGTACAGTATATACATATGCATATGAGATGAATAATGTTAAGTAACATTATATAAGGTAGCATTGTTTAAAGTGGCTAGTGATATATTTACATCATTTCCATCAATTCCCATTATTAAAATGGCTGGAGTTGGGTCAGTGTCAATGACAGTGTGTTGGCAGCAGCCACTCAATGTTAGTGGTGGCTATTTAACAGTCTGATGGCCTTGAGATAGAAGCTGTTTTTCAGTCTCTCGGTCCCAGCTTTGATGCACCTGTACTGACCTCGCCTTCTGGATGATAGCGGGGTGAACAGGCAGTGGTTCGGGTGGTTGATGTCCTTGATGATCTTTATGGCCTTCCTGTAACAACGGGTGGTGTAGGTGTCCTGGAGGGCAGGTAGTTTGCCCCCGGTGATGCGTTGTGCAGTCCTCACTACCCTCTGGAGTGCCTTACGGTTGAGGGCGGAGCAGTTGCCGTACCAGGCGGTGATACAGCCCGCCAGGATGCTCTCGATTGTGCATCTGTAGAAGTTTGTGAGTGCTTTTGGTGACAAGCCGAATTTTTTCAGCCTCCTGAGGTTTGCTGCTGCGCCTTCTTCACGACGCTGTCAGTGTGAGTGGACCAATTCAGTTTGTCTGTGATGTGTATGCCGAGGAACTTAAAACTAGCTACCCTCTCCACTACTGTTCCATCGATGTGGATAGGGGGGTGTTCCCTCTGCTGTTTCCTGAAGTCCACAATCATCTCCTTAGTTTTGTTGACGTTGAGTGTGAGGTTATTTTCCTGACACCACACTCCAAGGGCCCTCACCTCCTCCCTGTAGGCCGTCTCGTCGTTGTTGGTAATCAAGCCTACCACTGTTGTGTCGTCCGCAAACTTGATGATTGAGTTGGAGGCGTGCGTGGCCACGCAGTCGTGGGTGAACAGGGAGTACAGGAGAGGGCTCAGAACGCACCCTTGTGGGGCCCCCCGTGTTGAGGATCAGCGGGGAGGAGATGTTGTTGCCTACCCTCACCACCTGGGGGCGGCCGGTGGTGTAAACGACTAGACCACCCCAGGGCACCGGTTATTACCTCTCTCTTAGGGTTACAGACATGGTGGTGGTTACTGATGTTTTGGTGGCAAGGTTACAGAGAGTACAGAATGGGTGCTGTGTTATCTTGCAGAAGTACAGTTTCCACATACAGCTCTTTGCTGCTCTTTATCTTGGGTTTTATGGGAGCTGCAACAGTTGATCTACCTCGTTAATAATACTTTCTGCCCTGTATAATGACTGTATGTGTTTTCTGTTCCGGCCTATTGTTCTCTGACTACACCCAGTACAGCTGTATAAATGAGTAGAGAGAGTAGAGTAGTGGTACTCTGTTGATTCCAACTTGGGAAATTGTTTAATCACCACAAGCATAATCAATGTTACAAAACACAAGACAAGGATCAATAATATTCAGATAATAACACATAATAAAATATTAAAAAGACAGATGCACCTGTGATAAGAGAGCCAAGTAAAATATATTAGAAATCCTGTTGTCGGTCATACTCTGCGAAAACAAGGATCAGCAAAGTATAGTATAGTATGTTCATTTTATAATGTATACTTCTTCTCTCCCCAGGCCTGCTGTTTGCTGGCTATGCCCTGTGTATGTACACCCTGTACAGCTGTATGCCCATAGTGGTCAGGAAGACCAGTGCTACAGCAGTCAACCTCTCCCTGCTCACTGAAGACCTCCTCAGCCTCTTCTGTGGCCTGTTTCTCTTTCAATACACAGTTAGTACACACACACACACATACACACACACACACACACACACACACACACACACACAGCAGAAACACTGAAGATAGTGGGTACAGCAGGTTGAGCCATTTGACAGTTCAGTTAGTGATTGTGTGTCTGAACAGATAAAGAGATGAGTTAATCAATGATTTGATGACTCCATAGATGGATGATAGATTGACTGGTTGCTGATAAACTATGTCTGTACTCACTGTAATCTCTGTCAAACTTGTCGAATCTAATCTCTGTGAGATCAAGGAGACAGTAGTGATAAGATCAGTACCCAGAAACAGAGGTAGAGCTGTCCTGATCACAGGACACAGCTGACCTTATCTTAAAACATCTTAGTCGTGCAGAGAAATACCCTGGTCACCGTGTCCCTGTTCAGTGTATTGATGACTGTTGTTAATGCGTAATCTACTATGGCCTCATATAGCTCATCTGGTGTGTGTGTGTGTGTGTGTGTGTGTGTGTGTGTGTGTGTGTGTGTGTGTGTGTGTGTGTGTGTGTGTGTGTGTGTGTGTGTGTGTGTGTGTAGTTCTCAGGTCTGTATATTGTGTCTCTGGTGATCATCCTGGTGGGCTTTGTCTCCTTCAACGCTGTGGCAACGACCCCTACCCCTGCAGACCCTATCACCCCCTCTGTGGGCTGGAAGGAGGGTGGCTATGACAGCCCTGATGACATCATCAATGAAGAAGTAGTGGTGGAGGTCTTGGAGGAGCAGGAAGAGGAAGAGGGTGAATGCCCAGGGGTATCGTGGAATCAGAGAACACAGTATGAGGAAGTACCGACGATGTGATCTGATCTACTAGACAAGCACTTCCCAAGAGTCTATAGCTGTTCATCTCCTTGTCTCCTTTCTTTCATTCTTACTATTCTAATAGATCTACAGATTCACCGGTGTACAGTTGAAGTCGGAAGTTTACATTACACTAGGTTGAAGTCATTAAAACTTGTTTTTCAACCACTCTACAAATTTCTTGTTAACAAACTATAGTTTTGGCAAGTCAGTTAGGACATCTACTTTGTGCATGGCACAAGTAATTTTTCAACAATTGTTTACAGACAGATTATTTCACTTATAATTCACTGTATCACAATTCCAGTGGGTCAGAAGTTTATATACACCAGTGGGTCAGAAGTTGACTGTGCCTTTAAACAGCTTGGAAAATCCCAGAAAATTATGTCATGGCTTGAGAAGCGTCTGATAAGCTAATTGACATCATTTGAGTAAATTGGAGTTGAATCTGTGGATGTATTTCAAGGCCTACCTTCCAGCTCAGTGCCTCTTTGCTTGACATCATGGGAAAATCAAAAGAAATCAGCCAAGACCTCAGAGAAATGGTAGACCTCCACAAGTCTGGTTCATCCTTCAGCTGTATGTACAGTATAGGTGTTTTGTATTAGTTGTAATATTTCTCCACTAGTTGACTTGGCAGGAGGAATAATAAATGTTTTATTCCACATTCATTGTGGGGTGTGTCAATTTAATGAGTGAGTCATCATTGATATCAAACATAAACCCAATTTTAAGCAAGATATTTTCACATGAAGATAGACATTTTCTATATTAATTAACTGCAGGGCTCAATGCGTGAAACATCACCTGATTAAATAATAATACATTGAGACAACAAAACAAAAAACATAGACAGTTGAAATACTTTATACTTGAAATCTTGGAATGGGGTCGCAGGTTGAGTATTTTTTTCATGTCTTCATGGCTTCGCTCTTCCGGTAGGGTAGAGAGCTGTCCGTGGGGCTGAAACCTTTAGTAGCACGCGCACAATATTGTTTGCAAACATCGGATCTGATCAGCTGATCAAATATATGGACAAAAAACGTTGTTTTTCCCGAGGTAGTGCTCGTCAAATACTTTATTATAAACAGTTAGCGAACTAATAGTCTGCTTTGTGATTCACTCAATATATGATGCTAAACAATCTGCTTTGGGACAAATAATAACTGACATGTAGACACGACCTCCGTGTGTTCACAGACAGTTGAGATATAATAAGGTAGACTGCATGCACATTTTTTTCTGTCAATCAATCTTCCATCTCTCTCCCTGAATCCTAAACGGTCTCATCAGCTCCGCGTGAATGATATATAGATAGACTACTAGGCTATAGAGCTTGCACAGCCCCATATGGAAAATAATCATGAAAATCAAATAAGAATCGTGAATGGCAGAAGAACATTATTTTTTCCAAAAATCTAAGTAATCTAATAAGAATCTAGTAAGATGTTGTATGTTTTTCCTTATATGGCAGTGTTGTATTTGTATGTATGTTACTTGTATGACATATGACAATTGTATACATGATTGTGGTGCATTTCCTACAAAGAAACGGTAAGACATATTTGAGACAAAATATATGAATTATGTCCGGAGAGTGTAACCTCTAAAAAATTAATGTTTTTCTTATAGGTTTCACATTGTGTTTTAAAAACAATGACAATTACTATTATAAAAAACAGTATTTGCAAATAAAAGTTCAGATATGAGATTCCATGGTTAAGGCTGGGTAGAACCTCCTACTGGACAGTTGATTCATCTACAGCTATGCAGGGTTTTAATCAAACCCAGCCCTGACTACTACCAATGTGCCATTGTGACAATGATCGTTGAAAGATCCCCACTTAATAGCTAAATAGACTCTGCTACTATCAAAGCCATTCCTTCTCTCCTCCTCCACCTCTTCATCCTCTACCTGTCCTCCTTTTCTCATTCAGTTGATGCCCCTAGTTTGCATTACATTTACATTTAAGTCATTTAGCAGATGCTCTTATCCAGAGCGACTTACAAATTGGTGCATTCACCTTATGACATCCAGTGGAACAGTCACTTTACAATAGTGCATCTAAATCTTAAAGGGGGGGGTGAGAGGGATTACTTATCCTATCCTAGGTATTCCTTAAAGAGGTGGGGTTTCAGGTGTCTCCGGAAGGTGGTGATTGACTCCGCTGTCCTGGCGTCGTGAGGGAGTTTGTTCCACCATTGGGGGGCCAGAGCAGCGAACAGTTTTGACTGGGCTGAGCGGGAACTGTACTTCCTCAGTGGTAGGGAGGCGAGCAGGCCAGAGGTGGATGAATGCAGTGCCCTTGTTTGGGTGTAGGGCCTGATCAGAGCCTGGAGGTACTGAGGTGCCGTTCCCCTCACAGCTCCGTAGGCAAGCACCATGGTCTTGTAGCGGATGCGAGCTTCAACTGGAAGCCAGTGGAGAGAGCGGAGGAGCGGGGTGACGTGAGAGAACTTGGGAAGGTTGAACACCAGACGGGCTGCGGCGTTCTGGATGAGTTGTAGGGGTTTAATGGCACAGGCAGGGAGCCCAGCCAACAGCGAGTTGCAGTAATCCAGACGGGAGATGACAAGTGCCTGGATTAGGACCTGCGCCGCTTCCTGTGTGAGGCAGGGTCGTACTCTGCGGATGTTGTAGAGCATGAACCTACAGGAACGGGCCACCGCCTTGATGTTAGTTGAGAACGACAGGGTGTTGTCCAGGATCACGCCAAGGTTCTTAGCGCTCTGGGAGGAGGACACAATGGAGTTGTCAACCGTGATGGCGAGATCATGGAACGGGCAGTCCTTCCCCGGGAGGAAGAGCAGCTCCGTCTTGCCGAGGTTCAGCTTGAGGTGGTGATCCGTCATCCACACTGATATGTCTGCCAGACATGCAGAGATGCGATTCGCCACCTGGTCATCAGAAGGGGGAAAGGAGAAGATTAATTGTGTGTCGTCTGCATAGCAATGATAGGAGAGACCATATGAGGTTATGACAGAGCCAAGTGACTTGGTGTATAGCGAGAATAGGAGAGGGCCTAGAACAGAGCCCTGGGGGACACCAGTGGTGAGAGCGCGTGGTGAGGAGACAGATTCTCGCCACACCACCTGGTAGGAGCGACCTGTCAGGTAGGACACAATCCAAGCGTGGGCCGCGCCGGAGATGCCCAACTCGGAGAGGGTGGAGAGGAGGATCTGATGGTTCACAGTATCGAAGGCAGCCGATAGGTCTAGAAGGATGAGAGCAGAGGAGAGAGAGTTAGCTTTAGCAGTGCGGAGCACCTCCGTGATACAGAGAAGAGCAGTCTCAGTTGAATGACTAGTCTTGAAACCTGACTGATTTGGATCAAGAAGGTCATTCAGAGAGAGATAGCGGGAGAGCTGGCCAAGGACGGCACGTTCAAGAGTTTTGGAGAGAAAAGAAAGAAGGGATACTGGTCTGTAGTTGTTGACATCGGAGGGATCGAGTGTAGGTTTTTACAGAAGGGGTGCAACTCTCGCTCTCTTGAGGATGGAAGGGACGTAGCCAGCGGTCAGGGATGAGTTGATGAGCGAGGTGAGGTAAGGGAGAAGGTCTCCGGAAATGGTCTGGAGAAGAGAGGAGGGGATAGGGTCAAGCGGGCAGGTTGTTGGGCGGCCGGCCGTCACAAGACGCGAGATTTCATCTGGAGAGAGAGGGGAGAAAGAGGTCAGAGCACAGGGTAGGGCAGTGTGAGCAGAACCAGCGGTCGTTTCACTTAGCAAACGAGGATCGGATGTCGTCGACCTTCTTTTCAAAATGGTTGACGAAGTCATCTGCAGAGAGGGAGGAGGGGGGAGGGGGAGGAGGATTCAGGAGTGAGGAGAAGGTGGCAAAGAGCTTCCTAGGGTTAGAGGCAGATGCTTGGAATTTAGAGTGGTAGAAAGTGGCTTTAGCAGCAGAGACAGAGGAGGAAAATGTAGAGAGGAGGGAGTGAAAGGATGCCAGGTCCGCAGGGAGGAGAGTTTTCCTCCATTTCCGCTCGGCTGCCCGGAGCCCTGTTCTCTGAGCTCGCAATGAGTCGTCGAGCCACGGAGCGGGAGGGGAGGACCGAGCCGGCCTGGAGGATAGGGGACATAGAGAGTCAAAGGATGCAGAAAGGGAGGAGAGGAGGGTTGAGGAGGCAGAATCAGGAGATAGGTTGGAGAAGGTTTGAGCAGAGGGAAGAGATGATACGATGGAAGAGGAGAGAGTAGCGGGGGAGAGAGAGCGAAGGTTGGGACGGCGCGATACCATCCGAGTAGGGGCAGTGTGGGAGGTGTTGGATGAGAGCGAGAGGGAAAAGGATACAAGGTAGTGGTCGGAGACTTGGAGGGGAGTTAATATAATAATAATATATGCCATTTAGCAGACGCTTTTATCCAAAGCGACTTACAGTCATGTGTGGTATGGGTGGTCCCGGAGACTTGCTCTACCAACTGAGCTACAGGGTAGTTGCAATGAGGTTAGTGGAAGAACAGCATCTAGTAAAGATGAGGTCGAGCGTATTGCCTGCCTTGTGAGTAGTGGGGGAAGGTGAGAGGGTGAGGTCAAAAGAGGAGAGGAGTGGAAAGAAGGAGGCAGAGAGGAATGAGTCAAAGGTAGACGTGGGGAGTTTAAAGTCGCCCAGAACTGTGAGAGGTGAGCCGTCCTCAGGAAAGGAGCTTATCAAGGAATCAAGCTCATTGATGAACTCTCCGAGGGAACCTGGAGGGCGATAAATGATAAGGATGTTAAGCTTGAAAGGGCTGGTAACTGTGACAGCATGGAATTCAAAGGAGGCGATAGACAGATGGGTAAGGGGAGAAAGAGAGAATGACCACTTGGGAGAGATGAGGATCCCGGTGCCACCGCCCGCTGACCAGAAGCTCTCGGGGTGTGCGAGAACACGTGGGCGGACGAAGAGAGAGCAGTAGGAGTAGCAGTGTTGTCTGTGGTGATCCATGTTTCCGTCAGTGCCAAGAAGTCGAGGGACTGGAGGGAGGCATAGGCTGAGATGAACTCTGCCTTGTTGGCCGCATATCGGCAGTTCCAGAAGCTACCGGAGACCTGGAACTCCACGTGGGTCGTGCGCGCTGGGACCACCAGATTAGGGTGGCCGCGGTTGCATAATATACAACCTTAGAATATAAAAGTGATAATAACAGAGCTGTGTGTGTCAGAGGCTCACAGCCAGCAGTTACTGGGCATGCTCAGATCGTTCAGAGAGAGAGGCCTGCTGTTTGACTTCACTGTAACAGTCCAGGAACAGACCTTCCCCTGTGTCCTGGCAGCCTGCAGCAACATCTTCAGGTTGGTGTGTGTGTGCGTTTGTGTGTGCGTGCATGTGTGTGTTTGCTCTAACGGTTCTCTGTCTGCAGGGTCATGTTTGAGTTGAAAATGCGTGAGTGTGGGGATGGGATGGTACCCTGGGTAACCAGCCGTACGATACTACCTGGACTTATTTCACTCTGGAGAGATAGTCGTCACCAATGAAAACATAGACATGCTGTTCCAGCTCATCTCTTTCCTACATGTACGGGTAGTGGGTTCGATTCCCGGGACCACCCATACGTAGAATGTATGCACACATGACTGTAAGTCGCTTTGGATAAAAGCATCTGCTAAATGGCATATATTATTATTATTATTACACTACATCAGGGGTAACCCATCAGGGGTAACCCAAATTACACCCTACCCTATGCCCTACTTTTGACCAAAGCCCTATGGGCCATGGTCAAAAGTATTGCACTATCAAGGGAATATGGTGCCATTTGGAATAAACCCTAGATCTAGATCTAGATCTAGATCAGATACATATTGTATGTAAAATCCATTCAGAAACTTCAGAGGTGATGTTGATATATTGACCAGTGTTCTGTTTCCCAGGTGTCTGTGCTCCTGATTGAAACCCTGGAGCTCTCGAACTGCCTGATGCTATTGGCCCTCCCAGAGGGATACGGTTCCACCTCCCTCCTCCAGCGAGCCAATGAGTTTGTAGTTCAGAACTTTCACGCCCACTCAATGACTCCAGACATCCTGGATATGCCGGTGAGGTTCCCATTGTAATTTATTGAGACTCATTGAATTAAAAGGGCCCTAGCACTAGCACACCTGAATCAACATATAAACTCATCATCAAGTTGCATCAGGTGTGTTAGTGCTAGAACAAATACACCCCTCTGGGTCCCCAGGACCAGCACTGGGAAATACTGAAGTAGATAGTTACTCCTTTTAGCTTTGAGAAAGTCACTACATGTGAGTCATGGAAAAATTGTGCATGGGTCCACTCCCCCTGAAGGATTTAAAAGCATTGGATTGCTTTTAAATACTAATGGTGGGAAATACTGATCTACTTCCTGTCCTCCCAGGTGGGTGTGCTGGAGGTATGTATGGGGTCGGACAGTCTGAGAGTGCCCAGTGAGGAGATGGCAGTGAGGTCATCACCTGGACCTCCGTCATTCCTTTGCCACAGCTATATACTACCCAACTACCCAGGTAAAGAACACACACACAAATACACACAGACACACGCACACAAATACAGAAACCACTACACACCTCATATTACCCAGAAACCAGTGCGTGCGGCTGTATCATCTACACATCATCAGTGGCGATATCGGACTCCTTCAACCCGTCGCTGGACTGTTTCCTGCGCTATGATGTCGTCTCTGACCAGTAGAGCCACCTGGTGGCAGAGTTTGGTCAGTTTTTCCATGGCACCTTGGTCAAGGCTGTGTCCGTCAACACTACTCCTATGTGACTTATCTATGTATAAGGTGACTGACTTGTTGGTTGATTGACTGATTGAATGAGTATTTGATTGATGGATGTCTCCATCTATAAGTCTTTGTATTTATTTATCCTTCATTTAATCAGGCAGTTCCTATTGGCATAGATACAGGACATAAGGACTTTGTCATTAAAACAAACTTAACAATTCTACGAAACACCAACTTGCCACACCTGACCAGTCTGATTCCTGTGTTCTGTCTAGGTGTACAATTTATGTCCCGGAGACGTGTGTGGCAGGTGGAGGGTGGGGTCATTTGAGTATACCGGGTTCAACGCAGGTGCCGTGGGCGTGGCCAACCGACTCTACATCCTGGGAGGAGACTACTCGCTTGATGAGATCACTGATGAAGTACCACAATGGTTGGGGAAGTGACACCAATGTGTCACTCCCTCTGTTTCACTGTCCGGTCATAAGCTTCAGCAGATACAGAGACCCCTGGGGAGGGACACGTAACACACACACACGAGTGCATACGCGATGTGGCCTCATATACACATACACACACACACTGGGACTAAAGGTTGCACTCCACATCAATGAAATAAATTGTTTAGTCATCTCAACTATTTATTAGTTGATCACATTTTATGTTTATATACACTGCTCAAAAAATAAATAAAGGGAACACTAAAATAACACATCCTATATCTGAATGAATTAAATATTCTTATTAAATACTTTTTTCTTTACATAGTTGAATGTGCTGACAACAAAATCACACAAAAACAATCAATGGAAACCACATTTATCAACCCATGGAGGTCTGGATTTGGAGTCACACTCAAAATTAAAGTGGAAAACCACACTACTGACTGATCCAACTTTGATGTAATGTCCTTAAAACAAGTCAAAATGAGGCTCAGTAGTGTCTGTGGCCTCCACGTGCCTGTATGAACTCCCTACAACACCTGGGCATGCTCCTGATGAGGTGGTGGATGGTCTCCTGAGGGGTCTCCTCCCAGACCTGGACTAAAGCATCCGCCAACACCTGGACAGTCTGTGGTGCAACGTGGCGTTGGTGGATGGAGCGAGACATGATGTCCCAGATGTGCTCAATTGGATTCAGGTCTGGGGAACGGGCGGGCCAGTCCATAGCATCAATGCCTTCCTCTTGCAGGAACTGCTGACACACTCCAGCCACATGAGGTCTAGCATTGTCTTGCAGTAGGAGGAACCCAGGGCCAACCGCACCAGCATATGGTCTCACAATGGTTCTGAGGATCTCATCTCGGTACCTAATGGCAGTCAGGCTACCTCTGGCGAGCACATGGAGGGCTGTGCGGCCCCCCAAAGAAATGCCGCCCAACACCATGACTGACCCACCACCAAACCGGTCATGCTGGAGGATGTTGCAGGCAGCAGAACGTTCTCCACGGAGTGTCCAGACTCTGTCACGTCTGTCACATGTGCTCAGTGTGAACCTGCTTTCATCTGTGAAGAGCACAGGGCGCCAGTGGCGAATTTGCCAATCTTGGTGTTCCTGGCAAATGCCAAACATCCTGCACGGTGTTGGGCTGTAAGCACAACCCCCACCTGTGGACATCGGGCCCTCATACCACCCTCATGGAGTCTGTTTCTTACCGTTTGAGCAGACACATGCACATTTGTGGCCTGCTGGAGGTCATTTTGCAGGGCTCTGGCAGTGTTCCTCCTTCCTCCTAGAAATGTGTAAATAAGCTTCACACAGAAATGCATTTTTAGTAGTAGTTAGTTATTCTTGGAGAGGGAGATATAAAAACAACATTTGGGACCACACAAAGGCGGAGGTAGCGGTCCTGCTGCTGGGTTGTTGCCCTCCTACGGCCTCCTCCACGTCTCCTGATGTACTGGCCTGTCTCCTGGTAGTGCCTCCATGCTCTGGACACAGACACAGCAAACCTTCTTTTTTGAGCAGTGTATTTATTTAAAACATGTTCTATTCTCAAGAATGCTATTTGAGTTCAAAGTAACAGTAGAGGTTTCTGAGTCTTCTGACCCACAGACTTGCCTTGGTTGTTTCTGGACATGTCTGATCACCTGACCAAGGCAGTTGACATGTCATCTATTGCGGGCAGGATCTATTAAATAACTGTAGAATGGTATCTATTAAATAACTTTATTTTCAGTGTAAGTGGGCTGGGCCTGCCTTCACTATTTAAAAGTGAGACAGTGAGAGCCTGCTGTCCCAGGTAACAAGTGTTATAACACCCTCTACTGGTAGACTATGGAATGTTTTTGTGCCAGAGTAGGCTTGTATAGCCAAACACCATGTTGTAATTTTGAAATATTTGTAAATACTTGCGCAGAAGGCTAACCATTTTACATGGCTCACATATTGACTTTCTCAAAGTTCAAAACATGCAACTTCAAATCAGGTCAAATTGAATGAGGGCACCTGTGCTCCATGAACAGTTGCCGACTTTTCGCGGGAGATATGATAATATATCCTCCTGTTCAGCGTCTTACTCGATGACCGACGGACTCAACTATCTGACTGGAAAGGGGTGTTCCACAAATGATACGCTATATGTAGCTATAAGTTTTGTTTTTAGTTGCGTTATGCAAATGTGTTATAATATTGTGCTACAATTTATAACGCATATTTCGTATACTCCAATAGTTATTTTAGATAGTATTCGTTCAACCATCTACGAAACGGGAGTTACCCTCCTCTTTTTGAGTTAAAGCGTTCCTGTCCTGCTCCGTGGACTGATGTCACTAATAGAATGTGATCGTTTCGCGGATCTCCCACTGTCAGGAGTCCGTGTACGTTTCGTTGCTTTTTATTTCATAGGACAGCTTGCGCGGCAGCGACAAAGACAATTGTTTGTAGAGCGACTACCAAATAACAGTACATTTTCGCTCTTAGTCTTCATTCTAGGACAGCTGTTCCATGGTTTATCATTAAACATTGTGAATAAAACATCGTTGCTGACAATGCTAGAATGTCTAGTAGCTGAATGTTGTCTGTTGTAACGAACGTGTTGCTGTAAGTAAAACATCGATTTGTTTTCCTAAAATACGCAATTTCGTCGATTGAAGATCATCAGGACAAGGCTACATCAGAGCAAAGAGGACAAGACCTCACCCTCAACATTGTGTTTGCATTTGATTTAGAGACAACAATGTTAACCCAGGTATGTATGGTTTATTAGCCTACATTGTTGGTAAATGTTTTCCAAAGTGGTAAGAACAAACACGTTTCCGTGTAGGTTGCAAGCTTGTTGTGGCGTGTCCAGGGCGCGCGACTTGGATACGACAACGTTCTTTCCGCGTAGCCTAATGAATCAAACACCTTTAAATGATGGTCAGTGAAAAAAGCATCGACGATGCTGGATGCTCTTTTATTTGCATTTCGTGTGAAACGTGACCTAGTTTATTTGGTGTCCAGAAAACGTTGACAACTTTTTTTTCCCTGCGCAGCATCGAGTGTGTTTAGCCTAGGCTAGACTACAGAAGCCATGTCAGGAGGAATTCTATTGTGTCGCTGAAATATTTGGCACTCCGCTCATTGATTTGCAATCGCAACTTTAAGTTAATAAAAAATGTATTCTTGAGTAGACTAGGATGCCATCTGATCAAGCTCTCTAATTTAGAGTAACTATTTGGAGAAGCGAAGGTTACAAGCTTACTTCAACAGTCAAACCCACTGTCATGTTTCTCTGGTGACCGCCCAGCAATCATGTTACGATGAAATTACATCTTCGTCGCCATCTTTAGATACAATTACTTAAGGACAGTAGATGATTATTTGATTGATTTTGGGAACAGTGTCTCGTTATGCGTCGATCACCTCCTATGCAGGCGACCCCGGTGTAGAGACAGACATGAAGTTGATTTTTTTCTTCCTGACTGTCAAATCCCGGATGGGATGATAATGACAATACGGCTAGCCAGCCTATACACGAACAGTTGTCTTGTTGAAATGACGACTAGTCTACAGTTGGCGCGCCGAGAAACTATAGAGACCGGCTTCGTTGTCAGTGTTTCTGTTCTAGGTGCACCTACAGTCTGTTTCAGCCCTCGTTTCCTCCCCTCCCCCATTATCCCCGGCTTTACACACTCGATACAATGTTGCTATTCAGTTATACATGATGTCCAATCGAGTCGCAAGTTGCGACAGTGTTGCAATAGCCTATGTTTATCAACACAGGTCTATGCAATATTCGCGAGACTTTCTTGGGCTAGGCTACCTTTTTTTCATGCGTTGTAGGCTATTTGGCTTCACGTTTTTGAAGGGCTGTCCATTTTGTCCTTCCGGTGCCAGGCCTTTTGAAAGTTTATTTTGACAATCTTAGCCTAAAGTTGTGGGTTGTTTCGAAGCACAACTCTAGGTGTCTTACATAATCATATTGTTATTATTATTCCACTCGCTCTAGCGCTTAAACTGCTAAGGGGCGGAAGGTAGCCTGGTGGTAAACCGAAAGGTTGCGAGATCGAATCTCCAAGTTGACGAGGTAAAAAAAAAAAAAAAAAGCTGTCGTTCTGCCCCTGAACAAAGGCAGTTAACCCTAGGCCGTCTTTGAAAATAAGATTTTGTTCTTAACTGACTTGCCTAGTAAAATAAAAATATTAACAGTCAGCGCTCAGGAAATCAATAACTACTAGAATGGTTTCGAGTCAGTTGTTTCAATTGTGTAAATATTCCATAATAAACAATACATTGCTAAATGAATGCATTTATTTTGTTAAAATGGGTCATAAGAAACCTCAGGACACCAAATGTAAATTGTAATTAGACAAATGTATTGATTGATCCAAAAGTGCATAGACTGTAAATACTAAAATAAGATTATAGTGTATTTTCTGACTAAGACAATAGTTGACTGCCCATCTAGCCTGTCCAAACTACACCTAAACTATATTGAAACTAATTTGAATTATAATAATAAATATTAAATTGCCAATAGTCTGATGGGTGACAATGTTGTCATCAGCCTCTTCATGATCAATTGATAAGTGCACCAGCGCATTGGAAAAGAAGGGACCGGGGCGTACGAAATAACACTTCCATTTCAGTCTACAGAGGTCCATGCAGGTCAGTCATTTTGATTGCTTCTACCCTGTTGGAAAGAGCAGATTTCAAGGTTTTTAATGAACCTATTTTTGCCAAACAACTCTACAAATTGTGCAGATTGAAACAGACAAAGTATGACTTTTTCCTAGACTGAGGCTCCATACCATTGCGTTCCTCATGTGAGTACTGGCGACAATCAGCTATAAATATCCTTTCTTGTTTCCATTACATTTTTACTGTAAAATATGTGTTGACTGTGGTAGGGCAAGGGAATATAAAAAGTTGATTTCATAGCCTCTGCTATGAAGCACAGCTAAATACAACTCAAAACATGCTATTCTGTTCTTTTGAAATAAATGCATCATGTTTTGTATGACATTCCTAAACATATTATTTTTTTAGTTTCATATAGATACTTTTTCACCTATAACCATTTTAAGATTTGCATGAATTAACATGGGTTTGAATGAGAACCACAGGACTGCAGAGGTAGCTATTCAAAATGGTCCTGCTCCTTTGCCACTTAAGCTATAAGACCAACTTTAAAATGTTCAGGCTATCCTAATTTAAAATTCTTTAAAATCTTTATCAACTATAGCTACATAAATGTCTAAATTAGCATAAAATAACTCACCAACAGCAACTCTTGATCATTTCAAGCTAGACATGGCAAACCAACTTTATAATGTTCAGGCCATCCTCATTTAATGTAACAAAATCTTGATTAGCTATAAACATTTGCATAAATTAGCGTAAACTATCCCACAAACAGTAGTTCTTTAACCGATCAAGCTAAGAGCCCACCATCTATCCAGGTAATTAACGTTTACATTTCAAAAGGCGTGGGCCCTGATGTTCTAAATCAGTTGGCAATCGTTGTATCATTACTATGATGCCTGCTTTCACACAGCGGGTTTGTCTGTTACTTAACTGTCTTGATGTTGTCGACCAAACCAAGTGTAGGCTAGCCTACAACTGGTTGGTTGGTCGGTGTGACCGCCTCCCGCGCTTTGGCTCACGCAGTTTACTATTGCACTTAGGTGCGTTTGTTTCAGCTCGCTGGGTGCACCGAGTAGACAGTTTGCTTTCAATGGAATGGTCCCAATGGAATGGTCTCAAATGTGCACACTCTGCCTACCTGGCGCTACGGGCCAGTTGCATGGATTGGAGGGACTCTGCACATGTTATGTGGTTATTAATGGTCTATAATAACAAGGTTGTTTTTTTTTCGCAGAGAAAGAGAAAACGCACTGTGGAAGACTTCAACCAGTTTTGCACCTTTGTGTTGGCATATGCTGGATACATCCCCTATCAAACAGAGGTCGGTTGATAAAACACAGTTTTCTCCTGTTTAAGTAAGACAGATGAGCAATTTGGTGTTAATAAGCTACTTGTAATTAATTGATGTCTTATTGTTTCTACATTGAAAACAATATATAAACGCAACATGTAAAGTGTTGGTGCCATGTTTCATAGCTGAAATAAAAGATCCCCAAAATGTTGTACGCAAATGTGTTTACATCCTTGTTAGTGAGCATGTCTCCTTTGCCAAGATAATCCAATCCACCTGACCGGTGTGGCATATCAAGAAGATGATTAAACAGCATGATCATTACACAGGTGCACTTTGTGCTGGAGACAATGAAAGGCCACTCTAAAATTAGCAGTTTTGTCATACAACACAATGCCACACATCAAGTTGAGGGAGCATGCTGACTGCAGGAATGTCCACCAGAGCTGTTACAGAATTCAATGTTCATTTCTCTACCATAAGCCGCCTCCAACGTTGTTTTGGGGAATTTGGCAGTAAGTCCAACCGGCGTCATCGCCTCCTGTTTCAGCATGATAATGCACAGCCCCATGTCGCAGGGATCTGTACACAATTACTGGAAGCTGAAAATGTTCCAGTTCTTCTGGGGCTAGCATTCTCACCCATTGATCACGTTTTGGATGATCTGGGTTGACGTGTATGACAGTGTGTTCCAGTTCCCACCAATATCCAGCAACTTCGCACAGACATTGAAAAACAGTGGGGCAACATTCCATGGGCCACAATCAACAGCCTGATCAACTGTGAAGGAGATGTGTTGCGCTGCATGAGGCAAATGGTGCTCACACCAAATACTGACTGGATTTCTGATCCACACCCTTACATTTTTTTAAGATATCTGTGACCAATGCCCAGTCATGTGAAATCCATAGATTAGGGCCTAATGAATTTATTTCAATTGACTGATTTCCTTATATGAACTGTAACTCAGTAAACTCGTTTAAATTGTTGCATGTTCCGTTTTTATATTTTTGTTCAGTATATTTCTGTTGAATGATGTCTCTAGTTCTGCTGTTGTTTTCATGGTGATGTATCCCCCTGTAGGAGTGGTGGTGTAGTGAGAGCAAGCCCAGGGACAGCAACCTCTGCAGCACCAGCCAGAGTACCAGTCCATGGGCCTACCAGTCCTCTCCTACCTCAGACTGTGGCTCCTCTGCTCGGGGCCAGAAGGAGGAAGGGAAGGAGGTGAAGAGGAGGTCAGACAAGAAGCCAGTCGGGCCTGGTCAGGGGGAGAAGAAGCCTAGAGGAGAAAGTGCCAAGTCTCCCAATACGGAACAGGCTGCCACTAGATCAACGGTCAGCAAAACGCCAGAGATCCATGAGCAGCACCTGCCCCAGTCTGGATGGACCAACCACAACAGCTGTCCTACTGACAACAAAACACATCCTCTGATGGTTTCCAAACGTGACCATGACTGTAAACTTCCCCAATCTTTCCTGACTCAACTCTTCCCTGAAGCCACCCTCAGCAGCTCTCTGTCTGACCACAGGAACAAGACCAACAACGGTCAGACAGACACACCAGACCCCAACGGGTCGGCTGGGAAGACGAGCGACGCTTTCCCTCAGAAGAAAGGAAGTGAAGAACTGGAACAGGAAGTGACGGAGCAGCCAGTTGACATGACAATGACAAGCTGTGAGACTGAAAGGAGCAGTCCTCACAGGCTGGGAGACAGAGAAAAAAAGAGAAGAAAGGAAGAGAAGGGGTCACGGGAGAGCTGGGAGGGGTCTGGGAGTGAAGGAGGCATAGACAGGGGTCAGAGGTCAGATATCCTAAGGATGGTGATGGACAGGAGGTTCAGAGGTCAGCTAGCTGAAGACCAAGAGACAGGCTACCACACAGAGGAGGGAAGCAGCCCTGACCAGGACCGGGACAATGGAGGGAGCAACTACCAGACAGACCAGGGAGGGAGCGATGGAGAGGACACATCTGCAGACAACCGCAAGATGGAGGGTGAGTAGAGGAACCCCACCTGAGACTAAAGAAGCATCCCAAATGGCACACTCTCCTCTTGTATACATTTTGACCAGGGCCCATTTTCCCTATATAGTGAACTACTTTTGACCAGGACCCTAGTAGGGCTCTGGTCAAAAGTAATAGGGAACAGGGTGCAGTTTTGGACACTCACTCATTACCTCATCACTATCTACAACCATCATTGATAGTTTAAAACAGAGACTGTGTTTAATATAACGTCTCCTATTTCTCTCTTTTCTCAGATGAGGACGACTCGTGGGACCTGATCACTTGTTTCTGCCTGAAGCCATTTGCGGGTCGGCCCATGATCGAGTGTAGTGAGTGTGGCACCTGGGTGCACCTGTCCTGCGCTAAGATCCGCCGCACCCATGTTCCTGAAGTCTTCATCTGCCAGCCCTGCCGAGATACCAAGACCAACATCAGACGCTCCAACCGGGCGCGGATTGCCCCCCGCAAACGCTTCAGCGACTAGACTAGATAGCACCAGCTGGTTCATTGGCTGCATCCCAATTGGCAGTAGGTAGCCTAGTGGTTAAGAGCATTGTGCCAGTAACCGAAAGGTTTGAATCCCAAAGGTGGAAAAATTTGCTGTTCTGCCCTTGAGCTATGTAGCAACCCCAAACAACAACTGCTCCCCGGGCGCTGTTGATGTCGATTAAGGCAGCCCCCTGCACCTCTCTGATTCAGGGGTTGGGTTAAATGCTGAAGACACATTTCGGTTGAATGTATTAAGTTGTGCAACTGACTTGGGTATCCTATATAGTGAACTACTTTTGATGTAGGGAATAGGGTGCCATTTGGGACGTTGACCACTAGTGAGCATCAAGTTCTATGCTGGCCCATTTTTGTCGCTCTGCAAAAACCGCCACCAGGGTTGTGTTCAGTAAGACACAGAAAAAGTAAATTAACTTCTGTTATTGGACAAGTCCAGGTAGTCCTCCCTGTTTCGGTCCTTTTTCTTCCATTTTGTGCCTAATGAACACGACCCAGTACACTGCCATCAGCAACCAACCCATGAGTCTATGGTTGTGTTCCCCTGCTCAGATGTTACATTCATCAACCAATGGTTGCGTGCCACCGGGCACCAGATTGTTATAACATGATGTGGCTAGCTGATACTTAATACCTATCCAGGCATTGTAAGATCCTATCACTCTCCCGAGAACAGTACAATGTCCATGCATTCACAGACAATCTACTCAGGAAGGAATGAGGGGCTACAGGAGAGCGAGAGAGTGATTTGGGGGGGGGGGGTGAAAGAGGAATGTGTTTGGTAACGGTCAGCTGTTACTGTTGTGGTGAGAACAACATCTTCTCACATGCTAATCTCATTAACCCTCCACCCCTCCATTCTGCCACCCACCTATACCTTCCTCCCTCCTTCTACCCATCTCTTCATTTGTGCATCACTGAACCTAAGGGCTTGCCTTGGCTCATCTACACTAATATGTTGAATTCACTACTTAGTACAATACTATGTAGGGAATATGGTGCCATTTGAGACCCATGGACATGTTTCTGGGGACTACTTTCTCAAAATATGCATTTTCAGTTATTTACACAGTTGTTGCCATTTGATGTATAAGATTGTCACGCCTTCAATTTTCTGACTCTGTATTATTATTATACATTGCCAGTGGATGCCTGCCTCTCTTCCAAACATGTTATATATGTACACTGAGTGTGCAAAGCATTAGGAACACCTTCCTAATACTGAGTTGCACCCTCTCACCCTTTTGCCCTCAGAACCTTCGAGTCAGGACATGGACTCTACAAGGTGTTGAAAGCATTCCACAGGGATGCTGGCCCACGTTGACTCCAATGTTTCCCACAGTTGTGTGAAGTTGGCTGGATGTCCTTTGGGTGGTGGGCCATTCTTGATACACACTGAAAAACCCAGCAGCTTGCAGTTCTTGACACAAACCGGTGCGCCTGGCACCTACGACCATACCCTGTTCAAAGGCACTTCGATATTTTCTTTCCCATTTACCCTCTGAATGGCACACATACACAATCCATGTTTGAATTGTCTCGAGGCTTTCAAAATCCTTCTTTAACCTGTCTCCTCCCCTTCATCTACACTGATTGAAGTGAATTTGACATACATAAGGAATCATAGCTTTCACCTGGTCAGTCTGTCATGGAAATAAGCAGGTGTTCATAATGTTTTGTACACTCAGTGTATATCAGATGGTAAACCTTTAATACGATGTAAATAGTTTGCTTTTTAGAGTTGTTTATTATATCTTATATGTGACACATGCAGTAATAAAGGTAAAGGAGTAGCTCATTAGTCTCATCAGTGTTCTGTACTGTTTACATATTATTAAGTGCATTGTACACATCAGTCACCAGACCAGATATGGTTTTGTCTGGTTTTAATGGAGCACGGCTCCCGAGTGGCGCAGCAGTCTAAGGCACTGCATATCACTGCAGTCCCTGGTTCGAATCCAGGCTGCATCACATCCAGCTGTGATTGGGAGTCCCATAGGGTGGCACAATTGGCCCAGTGTCGTCCGGGGTAGGCTGTTATTGTAAATTAAGAATTTGTTCTTAACTGACTTGCCTAGTTGAATAAAGGTTAAATAAATGTAAAAAGCATCACCATTATTAAGCAAGTATTCTTTGTGCCTATTTAAACAACTGATCTCCAGCACAACTTCCTGTCAGCTGCCACACTACTGTTGATCATATATACTGAACAAAAATATAAATGCAACATGTAAAGTGTTTTCATGAGATTCAATAAAATATCCCAGAAGCTTTCCATACGCACAAAAAGCTTATTTCTCTTGAATTTGTTCATATCCCTGTTGGTGAGCATTTCTCCTTTGCCAAGATAATCCATCCACCTGAAAGGTGTGGCATATCAAGAAACTGATTAAACAGCATTATCATTACACAGGTGCACTAGGTGCTGGGGACAATAAAAGACCACTCTCTAAAATGTGAGGTTTGTCACACAACACAATGTCATGGATGTCTCAAGTTTTGAGGAAGCGTGCAGTTGGCATGCTGACTGCAGGAATGTCCACCAGAGCTGTTGCCAGAGAAATTAATGTTAATTTATCTACCATAAGCTGCCTCAAGTCATTTTAGATAATTTGGCAGTATGCCAGCCCAGTGGGTAGACCTGGCTCCCAAGTGGGTGGGTCTATGCCCATCCATAGCAGTGCCCCTGCCCAGTCATGTTAAATCCATAGATTTGGCCCTAAACATTTATTTAAATTGACAGATTTCATTCTTTGAAATCAGTAAAATATTTTAAATTGTTGCATGTTGTGTTTATATTTTTGTTCAGTAATAGGTTGATCTCTGCTCACATGAAATCAGCTCCAGGTATCTGAGATGTCGTAAGGCAGGCATGGTTTATTTACATTCAAATATTTGACAGTAAAGTAATAGGTTAAAATCTCTAAACCTGCAGTCGCCATAGCCTTTTACCACAGACACAACCCAGACTAGTCCTTTACCACAGACACAACCCAGACCAGTCTTTTACCACGGACACAACCCAGACCAGTCCTTTACCACAGACACAACCCAGACCAGTCCTTTACCACGGACACAACCCAGACCAGTCCTTTACCACAGACACAACCCAGACCAGTCCTTTACCACAGACACAACCCAGACCAGTCCTTTACCACGGACACAACCCAGACCAGTCCTTTACCACGGACACAACCCAGACCAGTCCTTTACCACAGACACAACCCAGACCAGTCCTTTACCACAGACACAACCCAGACCAGTCCTTTACCACAGACACAACCCAGACCAGTCCTTTACCACAGACACAACTACAGTTTGTCTCGGGACTTCCATATCTGACATCCTGAAAAAGCTAGTCTCATCCTGAACAAGCTAGCCACATGGTACTACCACAGTGTCCAGGCATGCTAGCTACTCCTCCGGCCTCATATCTAGTACGTCTCTGATGTAGGGCAGGACAGCATCGGTGTAGAACATCTCCAGCTTGGCCAGGGTTTCGTCCCAGAACACAGGGTCAAAGGTCACAGGGACGATGGCTGTTTCCTTCAGGGTGAACACCACTAGGTCAGCCTGGGTTAACCCTGTCACTGCCAGCTGGCACTGGATCTGGGTGAAATAGCTGTGGTCTGGCTTCAGATGGTACCTCACCTGTAGAGAAAAGAAGAATAGGGAAGTGCTGCTAGAATACACTAGTAGGTAGATCTTTACAGATTGAAGGTGCTCTTTGGTTAAGGGGTTAACTGGTCATCAAAAACAAGGGGGACCAAGTCGAGGCACTCTTCATATAATTAAAATGCCTTTATGATGATAGTATGCTTGATTTTTTTTAAATAAAGCTTGGTATAGCCCAAGTCAGGGGGTACAATGATACAACAAACAACATGTCTTAACTAACCTGTCTCCTCTCCTCCCCCTGGTCCTGTACCTGGTCCTGTATTGTCAGGCAGAAGGCTGGGTCCTCTCTACAGGCCTGGGCTACAGTGTTCTGACGGTGCTTGTAGGGACACTTGACCTCTAGGCAGAGCAGCCATTGGCCGGTCCTTTGGTCCTCTACGATGCCATCAGGACTGCCTGCTAGCCAGGGGCGCTGGGCGTCGATGAACAAGCCACACTCCTGCACCCTCACCGCCCGGCCCAGGGCCTTGCTCTTCAGGCTCTGATATCTGAGATAAAATGAGATGAGATTGTACTTTATTACAGACACAGAATACAACATTCAATACAACATTTAAAAACAATCGCAGAACAATTAAAGTAAATGCATAGATGGTACCTCCGCACAGCCTCGGCTTCCCGCTCAATGCCCCAGGTCATGGCGCGGGTCTTGACGTTGGTGCCGCGGCCTGTGATGGCGGCCAGGTAGGAAGCTGGTGGGGTCGTGCTCTGGCCAGTAACGAAGCGGCTATGGGCGATTCGGTGAGCGACCGACGCTGTGATTCGGTTCTGACGCCAGGAGAACCAGCTGGGGTTCTCTCTCTGGCCCCGGGTCTGGAGCTCCACCGCCTCCACCTCTTCTTTCTGACATAACCCCAGGGGCAGTGCTTTGGGCCTGAGGGGAGAGACCATGGAGCTCCCCCCAATTTGGTTGGTCCTGGGGGGAGAGACCACAGGCTTACCCCTGACCTGGCTGCTCGTGTCAGGGCTATGACTATGCTGATGGGCCTCAGCTCTCTTCTCTGCGATGTCAGGATGATATCTGACAGTAGGGATGTTCCTTTTGGCGTAACGTGTGTGTGTGGTCTTTTCTCCTGCTCCCCTGGCCTGGCTAGCTGTGGCTCTGCTGATTTTACTAGATTTTATTTGATCCTGATTGGTCCTGGGGGGAGAGACCACAGGCTTACCCCTGACCTGACTGCTCTTGTCAGGGCTATGACTATGCTGATGGGCCTCAGGTCTCTTCTGTGCGATGTCAGGATGATATCTGACAGTAGGGATGTTCTTCATGGCATAACGTATGTCTGTGTTTGCTCCTGCTTCCCTGGCCTGGCTGGCCGTCGCTCTGCTGGTTCCTGAGTCCCCTGAGCCATTAGAGGGATTTAGGGTGGAACCTTTGTTGATATGCCTTTGTTTTGGTGGGCTCTTTAAGGCTGAGCTGTCAGTGTGAGAGCCATTTTTGTTTGTCTTTCTGGGACTCATGGTTCTGTGAGTTTCAAGAAGTTAGTATTCTGTAAATTCAATACAAAAAAAGAGGAGGTAAGATACTGTGGCATGTAAACCATTCCTATGTCCTATTCCTAAATCTGGACCTGCTGTGTGTGGCATGGTTTACTGTTTACATTTACATTTAAGTCATTTAGCAGACGCTCTTATCCAGAGCGACTTACAAATTGGTGCATTCACCTTATGACATCCAGTGGAACAGTCACTTATAATAGTGCATCTAAATCTTAAAGGGGGGGGGGGGAAGAGGGAATACTTATCCTATCCTAGGTATTCCTTAAAGAGGTGGGGTTTCAGGTGTCTCCGGAAGGTGGTGATTGACTCCGCTGTCCTGGCGTCGTGAGGGAGTTTGTTCCACCATTGGGGGGGCCAGAGCAGCGAACAGTTTTGACTGGGCTGAGCGGGAGCTGTACTTCCTCAGTGGTAGGGAGGCGAGCAGGCCAGAGGTGGATGAACGCAGTGCCCTTGTTTGGGTGTAGGGCCTGATCAGAGCCTGGAGGTACTGAGGTGCCGTTCCCCTCACAGCTCCGTAGGCAAGCACCATGGTCTTGTAGCGGATGCGAGCTTCAACTGGAAGCCAGTGGAGAGAACGGAGGAGCGGGGTGACGTGAGAGAACTTGGGAAGGTTGAACACCAGACGGGCTGCGGCGTTCTGGATGAGTTGAAGGGGTTTAATGGCACAGGCAGGGAGCCCAGCCAACAGCGAGTTGCAGTAATCCAGACGGGAGATGACAAATGCCTGGATTAGGACCTGCGCCGCTTCCTGTGTGAGGCAGGGTCGTACTCTGCGGATGTTGTAGAGCATGAACCTACAGGAACGGGCCACCGCCTTGATGTTGGTTGAGAACGACAGGGTGTTGTCCAGGATCACACCAAGGTTCTTAGCGCTCTGGGAGGAGGACACAATGGAGTTGTCAACCGTGATGGCGAGATCATGGAACGGGCAGTCCTTCCCCGGGAGGAAGAGCAGCTCCGTCTTGCCGAGGTTCAGCTTGAGGTGGTGATCCGTCATCCACACTGATATGTCTGCCAGACATGCAGAGATGCGATTCGCCACCTGGTCGTCAGAAGGGGGAAAGGAGAAGATTAGTTGTGTGTCGTCTGCATAGCAATGATAGGAGAGACCATGTGAGGTTATGACAGAGCCAAGTGACTTGGTGTATAGCGAGAATAGGAGAGGGCCTAGAACAGAGCCCTGGGGACACCAGTGGTGAGAGCGCGTGGTGAGGAGACAGATTCTCGCCACGCCACCTGGTAGGAGCGACCTGTCAGGTAGGACGCAATCCAAGCGTGAGCCGCGCCGGAGATGCCCAACTCGGAGAGGGTGGAGAGGAGGATCTGATGGTTCACAGTATCGAAGGCAGCCGATAGATCTAGAAGGATGAGAGCAGAGGAGAGAGAGTTAGCTTTAGCAGTGCGGAGCGCCTCCGTGATACAGAGGAGAGCAGTCTCAGTTGAATGACTGGTCTTGAAACCTGACTGATTTGGATCAAGAAGGTCATTCAGAGAGAGATAGCGGGAGAGCTGGCCAAGGACGGCACGTTCAAGAGTTTTGGAGAGAAAAGAAAGAAGGGATACTGGTCTGTAATTGTTGACATCGGAGGGATCGAGTGTAGGTTTTTTCAGAAGGGGTGCAACTCTCGCTCTCTTGAAGACGGAAGGGACGTAGCCAGCGGTCAGTGATGAGTTGATGAGCGAGGTGAGGTAAGGGAGGAGGTCTCCGGAAATGGTCTGGAGAAGAGGGGAGGGGATAGGGTCAAGCGGGCAGGTTGTTGGGCGGCCGGCCGTCACAAGACGCGAGATTTCATCTGGAGAGAGAGGGGAGAAAGAGGTCAGAGCACAGGGTAGGGCAGTGTGAGCAGAACCAGCGGTGTCGTTTGACTTAGCAAACGAGGATCGGATGTCGTCGACCTTCTTTTCAAAATGGTTGACGAAGTCGTCTGCAGAGAGGGAGGGGGGGGGGAGGATTCAGGAGGGAGGAGAAGGTGGCAAAGAGCTTCCTAGGGTTAGAGGCAGATGCTTGGAATTTAGCGTGGTAGAAAGTGGCTTTAGCAGCAGAGACAGAGGAGGAAAATGTAGAGAGGAGGGAGTGAAAGGATGCCAGGTCCGCAGGGAGGCGAGTTTTCCTCCATTTCCGCTCGGCTGCCCGGAGCCCTGTTCTGTGAGCTCGCAATGAGTCATCGAGCCACGGAGCGGGAGGGGAGGACCGAGCCGGCCTGGAGGATAGGGGACATAGAGAGTCAAAGGATGCAGAGAGGGAGGAGAGGAGGGTTGAGGAGGCAGAATCAGGAGATAGGTTGGAGAAGGTTTGAGCGGAGGGAAGAGATGATAGGATGGAAGAGGAGAGAGTAGCGGGGGAGAGAGAGCGAAGGTTGGGACGGCGCGATACCATCCGAGTAGGGGCAGTGTGGGAGGTGTTGGATGAGAGCGAGAGGGAAAAGGATACAAGGTAGTGGTCGGAGACTTGGAGGGGAGTTGCAATGAGGTTAGTGGAAGAACAGCATCTAGTAAAGATGAGACTGTTCGTAGTAAATTGCCATGTTTGTTGCAATTTTCAGTGGTGTATGAAGTCTGAGTTCAGCATGTGGGAAAGATCAGGGTCCAGAGATCATACCCATGTTTCCTAGTAGGTGGATCGCATTTAAGAGTTCCCGACATGATGTGAACGCGGCATTAGGCTGGCTGCCACACACACAACCGTGTGAGCTGTTGGTCAGCTCAACTCTCTCTTTCTCCAGACTAGCTCAGCTCAGCCATCCACTCAAGATCTTACATCAAATGCCCACTGCATTACCTCCCAAGAGAAATCTCTTCGGTTATTGTCCTGTATATTCCCCCCCCAAGCCCGACATTGTGATGGCTCTCAAGGAACCACACTGGACTTTGTGCAAACTAGAAACAGCATATACGAGAACACATTTATTGTAGCTGGGGACGTTAATAAAGAAAATCGGAGGAAAATCTTCTGTGCTACACGCAGGGAGAACATGCTTGACCATTGTTACTATCCCTTCCGGGGCGGCTACAAGGCCCTCCCCCGCCCTCCCTTTGGCAAATCAGATCACACCTCCATGCTGCTCCTCCCCGCATAAAGGCAGAGACTTAAGCAGGAAGCTTCAAGACTTTTTGATCACTCAAACAGGGAAATGTTCTGTTCCTACTGTGACGATTAGAACTTATCCAAACCAAAAATCATGGGAAAATGGCAGCATTCGTGCAAAACCGAAATCACAAACCTCCGTATTTAACCACGGAAAGGTGACTGGGGACATGGACATGTACAAACAAACAGGCTATGACCTCCGTAAGGCAATCAATGAGGCAAAACGACAGTACATGGAAAAAGTGGAGTCGCAATTCAAAGGCTCGGACAAGAGACGCATGTGTTAGGGAAAGCCAGCCAAGTCGGGGACAGTGACGCTTCACTCTCGGACAAGTTAAACATTTTCATCGCCCACTTCAACGAAAACAACACTGAGCCGCCGATGTGAGCCCCCACCGCTCACAAGGACTGTGTGCTGCATCATCATAGCATGGGCAGACCAGCTGGCTGGAATGTTTACAAACATATTAAATCTCTCCTTATCCCAGTATGTTGTCCCAGCTTGCTTCAAGATGTCCACCATTGTGCCTGTACCCAAGAAAGCCAAGGTAACTGAACTAAATTACTATCGCTCCTTAGAACTCACTTCTGTCATCATGAAGTGCTTTAAGAGAATGGTTAAGGATCACCTCCACCTTATCCGACACCCTAGACCCACTACAATTTGCATACCGCCCCAACAGATCTACAGATTATGCAATCACCATTGCACAGCACACGGCCCTATCCCACCTGGACAAGAGGAATATCTATGTAAGAATGCTGTTCATCGACTACAGCTCAGCCTTCAAGCTCATCACTAAGCTCATGACCCTGGGTCTGAAACCCTCCCTGTCCAACTGTGTCCTAGAGTTCCTGACAGTTCGACCCCAGGTGGTGAAGGTAGGCAACAACACCTCTGCCATGCTGATCCTCAACCGGGGGCCCCACAGGGGTGGATGCTCCTCCTCCTGTACTCCCTGTTCACCCATGACTGCGTGGCCACGCACGTCTCCAAATCAATCATCAAGTTTGCTGATGACACAACAGGGAGGAGGTGAGGGTCCTGGCGGAGTGATGCCAGGAAACTAACCTCTGCCTCAACGTCAACAAAACTAAGGAGCTGATGGTGGACTCCAGCAGACAGAAGAGAGAGCACGCCCCCATCCACATCGACAGGGCCACAGTGGAGAAGATCAAAAGCTTCAATCCCTCGGTGTGCACATCACTGAGGACATGAAACGGTCCCTTCACACCGATAGTGTGGTGAAGATGGCGCAACAATGCGTCTTCAACCTCAGGAGGCTGAAGATTTTTCCTTGGCCCCTAAGACCCTCACAAACTTCTACAGATGAACCATTGAGAGGATTCTGTTGGAAATATCACAGCGAGGGTACTTAAAATGCACTGCACGGTACCGCATGTCTCTCCAGACGGTGGTGCGGTCAGCCCAATGCATCCTCGGGAGCACACCGTCAGCCCTCCAGGACATCTACAGCACCCGGTGTCACAGGAAGGCTGAGAAGATTATCAAGTACCTCAGCCACCCGAGCCACGGATGATCGGGTTCAAGTCCGGGCTCTGGCTCTGCCACCCAAGGACATTCAGAGACTTGTCTCACCATGCTTCACCGTAGGGATGGTGCCAGGATTCCTCCAAACGTGGCGCTTGGCATTCAGGCCAAAGAGTTCGATCTTGGTTTCATCAGACCAGAGACTCTTGTTTCTCATGGTCTGAGAGTCTTTAGGTGCCTTTTGGCAAACTCCAAGCAGGCTATCATTTGCCCTTTACTGAGGAGTGGCTTACGTCTGACACCTCCATCATAAAGGCCTGATTGGGGGAGTGCTGCAGAGATGGTTGTCCTTCTGGAAGGTTTTCCCATCTCCACAGAGGAACTCTTTAGCTCTGTCAGAGTGACCATCGGGTTCTTGGTCACTTCCGTGAACAAGGCGCTTCTCCCCTGATTGCTCAGTTTAGCCGGGGGCAGCCTCTTCCATTTAAGAATGATGGAAGCCACTGTGTTCTTAGGGACCTTCAATGCTTTGGTATCCTTCCACAGATCTGTGCCTCGACACAATCCTGTCTCTGAGCTCTATGGACAATTCCTTCGACCTCATAGTTCGGTTTTTGCTCTGACATGCATTGTCAACTGTGGGACCTTATATAGACAGGTGTGTGCCTTTCCAAATCATGTCCAATCGATTGAATTTACCACAGGTGAACGCCAATGAAGTTGTATAATGATGATCGATGCACCTGAGCTCAATTTCGAGTCTCATAGCAAAGGGTCTGAATACATATGTAAATAAGGTATTTCTGTTTTTTTATTTTTAATACATTTGCTAAAATTTCTTTACCTGTTTTTGTTTTGCTTTTGCTTTGGGTATTGTGTGTAGATTGCTGAGGAAATTGATTTATTTAATCCATTTTAGAAAACGGCTATAACAAAATGTGGAAAAAGTCAAGGGGCCTGAATACTTTCCGAATGACACTGTAAGTATATACAGTTGAAGTTGGAAGTTGGTTTTTCAACCACTCCACAAGTTTCTTGTTAACAAACTAAAGTTTTGGCAAGTCGGGTAGGACATCTACTTTGTGGATGACAAGTAGTTTTTCAAACAATTGTTTACAGACAGTTTATTTCACTTATAATTCACTGTATCACAATTCCAGTGGGTCAGACGTTTACATACACCAAGTTGACAGTGCCTTTAAACAGCTTGGAAAATTCCAGAAAATGATGTCATGGCTTTAAAAGCTTATGATAGGCTATTGACATAATTTGAGTCAATTAGAAGTGTACCTATGGATGTATTTCAAGGCCTACCTTAAAACTCACTGCCTCTTTGCTTGACAACGTGGGAAAATCAAAATAACTCAGCCAAAACCTCAGAAAAAAATTGTAGACCTCCACAAGTCTGATTCATCCTTGGTTGAAATTTCCAAACACCTGAAGGTACCACGTTCAGCTGTACAAACAATGGTATGCAAGTATAAACACCATGGGACCACGCAGCCATCATACCGCTCAGGAAGGAGACGTGTTCTGTCTCCTAGAGATGAACACACTTTGGTGTAAAAAGTACAAATCAATCCCAGAACAACAGCAAAGGACCTTGTGAAGATGCTGGAGGAAACAGGTACAAAATAATCCATATTTACAGTAAAACGAGTCCTATATCGACATAACCTGAAAGGCCGCTCAGCAAGGAAGAAGCCACTGCTCCAAACCGCCATAAAAAAAGCCAGACTATGGTTTGCAACTGCACATGGAGACAAAGATTGTACTTTTTGGAGAAATGTCCTCTGGTCTGATGAAATAAAAATAGATCTGTTTGGCCATAATGACCATCGTTATGTTTGGAGGAAAAAAGCGGAGGCTTGCAAGCCGAAGAACACCATCCCAACCGTGAAGCACGGGGGTGGCAGCATCATGTTGTGGGGGTGCTTTGCTGCAGGAGGGACTGGTGCACTTCACAAAACAGATGGCATCATGAGGATGGAAAATTACGTGGATATATTGAAGCAACATCTCAAGACATCAGTCAGGAAGTTAAAGCTTGGTCGCAAATGGGTCTTCCAAATGGACAATGACCCCAAACATACTTCCAAAGTTGTGGCAAAATGGCTTAACTAAGGACAACAAAGTCAAGGTATTGAAGTGGCCATCACAAAGCCCTGACCTCAACCCTATAGAACATTTGTGGGCAGAACTGAAAAAGCGTGTGTGAGTAAGGAGGCCTTACAAACCTGACTGGGCCAAAATTCACCTAACGTATTTACCCAAGTTAACCAATTTAAAGGCAATGCTATCAAATACTAATTGAGTGTATGTAAACTTCTGACCCACTGGTAATGTGATGAAAGAATAAAAGCTGAAATAAATCACTCTCTACTATTATTCTGACATTTCACATTCTTAAAATAGTGGTGATCCCAACTGACCTAAAAAAAAGGTAATATTTTACTGCGTGAAAAACGGAGTTTCAATGTATTTGGCTAAGGTGTATGTAAACTTCCGACTTCAACTGTAATGTATTCTATGGCTCATCCTATACAACTACTGCTGTACACACATTTTCTATTCACATACTGTCCATCCACACCCTTCACATACTTGTATATTTATATTCCTGACTCTGGTCCAGAAGCTAATTTTCTGCAATCCTACACTATTAGAAAAAACAATGGTTCCAAGAGGGTTATTCCTGCTGTCCCCAACCCTTTTTGGTTTCAGGTAGAACTCTTTTGGGTTCCATGTAGAACCCTCTGTGGAAAGGGTTCTACATACAACCCAAAAGGGTTGTAACTGGAACCAAACATTTTCTCATATGGGGACAAGCCGAAGAATCCTTTTAGGGTTTTGGCCGTTTCAAACTAATAGTTTTAGAAAGAATACAGCAGACCTATGTCAATAGGCTATACGGCCGTATAAACTGAGGACATCATTGTCCTACTCTACTTTTCAATTAAATTTCAGGCAATAATGGTATTGCGCAAAATATTTGTTTCGCTTACCCGATGAAGTTCTGTCTAGTCTCGAGCTGTGTATGAAAGTGAAACTGGTTCTATGTGACTCACTGTCTCATGACAAGCAAGTCAGATTCATCCTGCTGGCTTCCTGCTGCTGTGTGTGTCTGTGTTTTTGTGTATCGGACATGTCCTGAACATGTCTAGTGTCAGTTGCCGCCTTAAAGACAACTGGGAACTCGGAAAAAACGAGCTCCGACTACGTGACTCACTATCTCATGGCAAGCACGTCAGATTCATCCTGCTGGGTTGCTGCTGCTGTGAGATAAAATAGCCTATACATTCTACAGACCGTACAGAGTATTCGCTGCAATACTTTGTGTGGCACCCAGAATATGTTTTAATATATAAACCAATATGTAATATATGTACGTTGATTCGCATTGGGGTCATTTATTTGACATTTGAACATGTTTTAAAACCCAAATGTCACTTAAATATGAACAAATATTGATCATTGTTATTGTTTAGACAATTATTTGTTATATATCATGAACAAATACAGTTTTTTGACATCTTTCGACTGTTACGTTGGGGGACTTTTATTTTGAAAATCTCTGAAATTCCGTGACCCAGAAGTACTATTTTTGTGTTTCTGACGAGTCGCTGATTGGTACGCAGCTTCCTTCCTTGATGAATTTGGAGATTCGTCGTGCTAGTGTTTTTGTTATGCCGAAACAATTCTGCAAACGATTATAAGGCGCCGATATACGCCATTTTTGGTTCAGAGCAAGCAACTGGATATCAGTTGTTTCTTTTTTGATTCATTTTTCTAACTGTACCAGCAGCTAGGAAGGCTCATTCATTCAGTGTGACAAGAAGCATGGCGTCCAGTGGCGGTTCAACAACAACTGTCGGAGATATTGAGGAGGACGCGTCTCAGCTACTTTTCCCCAAAGGTTCGTATCAAAATGTATTTATGTTAACTAGATTGAATATAACGATTCACTTAAGGTACCTATCTAACTATATTCCACATTATAAACTTGATGGTTTGAGCCCTGAATTCAGGAATATCAGATCGAATACCACTGGTATATTTACTGCTCTAATTACCTTGGTAACCAGTTTTTACAATAGCAGTAAGGCTCCTCGAGAGGTTGGTGATTAACGGCCAATATACCACGGCTAAAGGCTGTTCTTAAGTCCGACGCAACGCGGAGTGCCTGTACACAGCCCTTAGCCTTGGTATATTGGCCATAAATCACCAGCCCAGAGGATCCTTATTGCTATTATAAACTGGTTATCAACGTAATTAGATCAGTAAAAATACCCATAAGGGCATTTTTACTGCCCTTAGCCGTGGTATATTGGCCATATTCCACACCCCCTCAGGCATTATTGCTTAATTAAAACCCACCCTCCCCTGCGTTCTTCAGAGTTCGAGAACGCGGAGACACTTCTAAACTCTGAGGTACACATGCTTCTGGAGCATCGCAAGCAGCAGAACGAGAGTGCAGAGGACGAACAAGAGCTATCTGAGGTCTTCATGAAAACTCTGAATTATACTGCACGTTTCAGCCGTTTCAAAAACAGAGAAACTATCGCCAGTGTTCGCAGGTCAGTGTAATTGTTGTCACTATCACAACTAAAAACAAATATCAATACCTTATAAAAGTCCATGTACATTTATTTGGTGGTGAATGTTTTCATTAACTTTTCATGTTGACTGAAATTATTGTCCTGTATCCCACAGCTTGCTCTTGCAGAAGAAGCTGCATAAGTTTGAGTTAGCCAGTTTGGCCAACCTTTGTCCCGAAGCAGCGGAGGAGGCCAAAGCCCTCATCCCTAGGTAAGACCTGCTGTTACTGTCTCCTCACTTATCGCCATACTCAGCCCTCTTAAACCAGTGGTTCCCAAACTGCCTGGGGGGGTCAGTCCGGCTTTCAACTTACTCTAGAAAGTGCACAAGGTGCCATTTTGAAGTTGGGTAGTGCATCGTCAGTTCCTCTTGTCGGTCATTGCATACCTTAGAGAGCCATTTATAACTTGTCAAGAATGTCCAGATCAACTATCCCATGTCAGTTAACTTTTTAAAGCTAGTTTTATTTGCCTAAATATCATGTAATGTTTGTCACTCAAATCACATGAACACACATTAGACAGGGCAAAATGTAAAGAATTTGAAAAAGATTAACTTTAAAACAGCAACATTCTCTGCGCCCCATGACAAAATGTGTACAATTGCTGGAATTAAGCTTTAAACCTTCAACATGTTCTCTCTGCCAACAAGCGGGTTGTGAACCGTTTGTGTCATGAACAGAGCTTGTGCCCATAGAAATAGATGTGGTGCTTACGCAGGGGGGTGCGGGATGTTCCACAATGCTGGAAGGAGGGCCTGAGTGAGAAACTTTAGAAACCCCTGCTCTAACCTGGACTCTTTAGCCTCGTCTCTGATTGGGTAGCAGTCGGCTCTTGACCAGGAAATCGGGCTAAAACGTTTGGTATAACCAAACTGTGTGGCAGGTAGCCTCGTGGTTAGAACATTTGGCCAGGAATTGAAAGGTGGCTTGATAAAATCCAAGAGCTGACAAGGTAAAAATCTGTCGTTCTACCCCTGAACAAGGCAGTTAACCCAGTGCTCCCCGGTAGGCCGTCATTGTAAATAAGAATTTGTTCTTAACTGACTTGCCTAGTTAAATAAATGTTACATTTAATTATACATTTAGTGACAGGAGTTGTGCTGTTTCGTTCTGAAACCTGCTTGTTCTCTCTGCAGTGTGGAGGGGCGGTTTGAGGATGAGGAGCTGCAGCAAATCCTTGATGACATTCAGACCAAGAGAAGTTTCCAGTACTGAGGACAATTCCTCCTCATCTGGCCTATTCTAACCCTAAACCCATTATGTCAGAATATACTGGTCGCCGCTACTCACCCAGAAGGACATTGAGTCCCAAATGACACCCTATTCACTATATAGTGCACTGCTTTTGACCGTTCTCCCCAGGATGGGTACCTCCAGCTCAGACTTTTTATTTTATTTTTATGTGTGTGTGTGTGGGGGGTTGATAGATGTGCATCAGGCACCACAGATGTACATTCATTATATCCATTTTGAAGGCCATACCAAGCTAGGATGAATATATAAATTCCTAGATGTAAATACTTTTCAAATAAACATCTGAAATACTTTTCATAGCAATTTGTTTTATTTTCATTTAGCTCCTATACAAAGTGGTTGTTCACTTCATCTTGTCAAATGCAATCGTTGGGTCGGATGTGAGGTCTGTATTTCAGGACCTACACCTCATTGGTAAGACATGATCAGGGTAGGAGTACTGCTCCAGCCTGCAGTGTACTAGACCAGTGTACTACCTGACTGGTTATGGATACACTCTGGGACAACGGTGAAGTGTCAGGCCAAAAGGGCGTGAGGCTGGTCCACAATCGGTACCTGGAGACCCCCCCCCCTGTACAGAAGCCAGGGTGCTCTGCTGTGGTGCTGACTATCAGAGTTATGTTCCTCCTGGAGAGACTGGTGGGCTTGAAGACTGCATCCACACCACTCAGACACAAAGACGGGGTGATCTAGGAGACTGACATGGGGAATGGACATTGACAGCTTCCTGGCTGGCTCACTGCAACAGAGAAAACAGATTAAATTGTAAAAAGATGCAGACACAAGTCTTTAGTTCAGTACAGCACAAACGTGAATATCTTTACGTAATTGCGATTTGACTTAGACTTACCAGAAATGAAGAGCCATTGTACAGTTGAAGTTGGACGTTTACATACACTTAAATTGGCGTCATTAAAACTTGTTTTTCAACCACTCCACAAATTTCTTGTGAACAAATAGTTTTGGCAAGTCGTTTAGGAGATCTACTTGATCTACTTTGTGCATGACAAGTAATTTTTCAAACAATTGTTTACAGACATTATTTCACTTATAATTCACTGTATCACAATTGCAGTGGGTCAGAAGTTTACATACACTAAGTTGACTCTGCCTTTAATCAGCTTGGAAAATTCCAGGAAATTATGTCATGGCTTAAGAAGCTTCTGATAGGCTCATTGACATCTGAGTGCACCTGTGGATATATTTCAAGGCCTACCTTTAAACTCAGTGCCTTTTTGCTTGACATCATGGGAAAATCAAAATAAATCAGCCAAGACCTCAAAAATAAAGACCACAAGTCTGGTTCCTCCTTGGGAGCAATTTTCAAATGCCTGAAGGAACCACGTTCATCTGTACAAACGATAGTATGCAAGTATAAACACCATGGGACCACGCAGCCATCATACCGCTCAGGAAGGAGACGCGTTCCTTCTAGAGATGAACGTACTTTGGTGCAAAAAGTGCAAATCAATCCCAGAACAACAGCAAACGACCTTGTGAAGATGCTGGAGGAAACCGGTACAAAAGTATCTATATCCACAGTAAAAGGAGAGCTATATCAACATAACCTGAAAGACCACTCAGCAAGGAAGAAGCCACTGCTCCAAAACCGCCATAAAAAAGCCAGACTACGGTTTGCAACTGCACATGGGGACAAAGATTGTACTTTTTGGAGAAATGTCCTCTGGTCTGATGAAACAAAAATAGAACTGTTTGGCCATAATGACCATTGTTATGTTTGGAGGGAAAAGGGGGAGGCTTGCAAGCCGAAAGAACACCATCCCAACCGTGGAGCACGGGGGTGACTGCGTCATGTTGTGAGGGTGCTTTGCTGCAGGAGGAACTGGTGCACTTCACAAAACAGATGGCATCATGAGGATGGAAAATTATGTGAATATATTGAAGCAACATCTCATGACATCAGTCAGGAAGTTTAGGCTTGGTTGGAAATGGGTCTTCCAAATGGACAATGACCTCAAGCATACTTCCAAAGTGGCAAAATGGCTTAAGGACAATAAAGTCAAGGTATTGGAGTGGCCATCACAAAGACCTGATCTCAATCCTATAGAAAATGTGTGGGCAGAACTGAAAAAGCGTGTGTGAGCAAGGAGGCCTGCAAACCTGACTCGGTTACACCAGCTCTGTCAGGAGGAATGGGCCAAAATTCACCCAACCTATTGTGGGAAGCTTGTGGAAGTTAAACAATTAAACAATTTAAAAGCAATGCTATCAAATACTAATTGAGTGTATGTAAACTTCTGACCCACTGGGAATGTGATGAAAGAAATAAAAGCTGAAGACATAGATCATTCTCTCTACTATTATTCTGACATTTCACATTCTTAAAATCAAGTGGTGTTCCTAACTGACCTAAGACAGGGAATTTTTACCAGGATTAAATGTCAGGAATTGTGAAACTGAGTTTAAATGTATTTGGCTAAGGTGTATATAAACTTCTGACTTCAACTGTATATTAATATGGGCTATTTTCAGCTCTTTCCTGGGTAGCTTATCAAAGATAGACATCATATGGAAAAGAGCAAACAAAGTAAGATAAAACATATACATTCTGGAGTCCATTAATCAGTTGGTGTGTGTGCTGCGGTGTTGAAGCTACGAACCCATAGGCTTGGCTCTCTCATCACTTCCAGGCTTTTGGGAAGGAGGGTGGACAATGAGCCTGTCATAACAGATGTAAGCAATGTCCCCACACACTCGGGCAGCTTTCATGGCTGGGATAAGTTATTTCCTCTTCTGGCGCACAGCTTCAGGATAGTCCTTGTTGAGGAAGACGTACATTCCTCTCAAGTTCTTGGCTCTTTCCAGAACAGCTACCTAGTCCTTGAACCTCAGGAACTTGACCACTATCTGCCTGGGCCTGTCATCTGGGCTTGTGGTGGGTTTTCCAGTCCTGTGGTCTTTGTCATGGTAACAACGTAGGTTACACTGTTACTTCTCGCAGTTCAAGACATGACATGTGACACGGAATCCTGGAAACAACAACAAACAGCGGAGATCTGGACAGCCACAAGCCTGGGACAATCCGCGGTCCTAGCCACAATGGCTAACTGTGTCGTGGGCTGCTTTCAAGCCCTCAAGAAAACTCAGCTAGCTTGTGTGATAGGAAAGTTACCTATTTACCTGCTTAGTTTGGTATTAATAGTTAGCAATTAATACTTAACAAATAGAACATTTCTGTTCTGTTTCATTCGGTATTGCTGTAAAGAGATGGTTTCCACTCTAGCTTCCTGCAGTTAGTCTGCTAGAGATAGCTTGAGCTGTCAACGACTTGGTGATAAAAACCTAAAAGCTGGCATTCTGTAGACAAGATGTGGTGTGTGACCCGAGATAGAGATAGCCTGGAAGAGTTTAAAACAATGCCTCATTGTCTCACCTACCTGGCATCTGGGAAACTAAACCGGGTTGGGAGTGAATCACCATCCTGTGAAGACAACCAAGGTGGCTTATGGGAGTTGAAACCAGTCTGACTTAGCATTTTTAAGTCCTATATAAGGTCTCTGTTTTATCATTATCAGTAAGGCTCTCGGCCCAAATGTCAAGACTGTTGGGTCGATGGTTTCATTATTGCAATAATTACTCGATATTGAATAAAGATGATTGTTTGAGGAAATGACAACGTCTCTCTCACTTGAATAGAATATTTCACCAGACTTGATAGGCATCTAGCTAGCTAGCAGCTACACCAAACAACTCCTCATACCCAGCCTTGGTCGGCAGGATCACTGGACAGATAGTAGCGGTTCCATCAACTGATGCCAACCGCATCGCCGGATCCAAACTCAAAAACAAACTTTCCAAAACAGCAAACTTTGTCACAAACTTTTCAAAACAACAAACTCTCCCTTGTTGCATGTTCAACCGGAAGTGATATATAGAGGGGGGAATAAGAAATGTAGCTAGGCCCATAAACTACATGGATGAACTGTAGTTGTACGTTCTTGAACAGACTTTGAGGTACATTTGCTCCCTTTTGGTGGGTGTGACGAGGTGTGGCTTGAAGAAATTAATTCTGTATTTTAAAGGTCATTGGAAAGCTAATGGCATTCCCCAACTCGCAACCTATGGGCACATTTGAGTGGTAAGGCCAAAGCAACCGACAGTGGACAAAGGTGGAGGAGTGAAGTCGAGGGAAGTGCATCTGTGACAGTCGGACACTAATGTGGATTTCCAACAGCAAGGCTCATATCAACATGGCAATGTTCCCAAGAGATAAATATGTAGGCATATCTAACCCCCATATCACACACTCACAAACTGAAATCATAATAGAATAATATGTGTGTATGTAGGCTACAGTGTACAATCAATTACTGAGAGTCTCAAATATCACATTTATCAGTATACTGTATATCCACTGTACACATGAATCACAACAAATTGGTTCATGTTTTGGTCATGTTCGTGTGGATCAAACTAAAACATCCTGATTGTTGACAATAGCCTCCCACAATGCAGCAGGATGATGTTGGTGAAAAGCAACTACAGAAACTTGCAGTTGACCTCAGTCAAAACTTCATGAACTTTGATCACATGATTTTTGTAAAGTTCAAGCAGTTGACATGTAGGCAAGCTGGAAAAATGTTATCCCCAGAATGCAACACACTTTGAAAGGCGGTGACCATTGACTTGACAAAAGTGATCTGCCCACAACCAAATCCCTCCAACTGGTTGTTCAGTATAGCAACGTTTATGTTCAATTGAACATTCTAGACCCTCTCTTTCTAAAATTATCCGCCACAATTGTTGCAAGCCCTATTACTAGCCTGTTCAACCTCTCCTTTCATATTGTTTCAGATCCCTAATGATTGGAAACCTGCTGCGGTCATTCCCCTCTTCAAAGGGGAGACACTCTAGACCTAAACTGTTAAAAACCTATATCTATCCTACCCTGTCTTTCTAAAGTATTCGAAAGCCAAGTTAACAAACAGATCACCGGCCATTTCGAATCCCATCGTACATTCTCCGCTATGCAATCTGGTTTCCGAGCTGGTCATGGGTGCACCTCAGCCACGTTCAAGGTCCTAAACAATATCATAACCGCCATCAATAAAAGACAATACTGTGCAGCCGTATTCATCGACCTGGCCAAGGCTTTCGACTCTGTCAATCATCGCATTCTTATCGGCAGACTCAACAGCCTTGGTTATTCAAATGACTGCCTCGCCTGGTTCACCAACTACATCTCAGATAGAGTCCTGTGTGTCAAATCGGAGGGACTGTTGTCCGGACCTCTGGCAGTCTCTATGGGTGTGCCGCAGGGTTCAATTCTCGGGCCGACTCTTTTCTCTGTATACATCAATGATCTTGCTCTTGTTGCTGGTGATTCTCTGGTACACCTCTATGTAGACAACACCATTCTGTATACTTCTGGCCCTTCTTTGGACACTTTGTAACAAACCTCCAGACGAGCTTCAATGCCATACAACACTTCTTCCGTGGCCTCCAACTGCTCTTAAATGCTAGTAAAACTAAAGGCATACTTTTAAACCGATCGCTGCCTGCAGCCGCCCGCCCAACTAGCATTACTGCTCTGGACAGTTCTGACTTAGAATATGTGGACAACTACCAATACCTAGGTGTCTGGTTAGACTGTAAACTCTCCTTCCAGACTCACAATAAGCATCTCCAATCCAAAATGAAATCTAGTATCGGCTTGCTATTTCGCAGCAAAGCATCCTTCACTCATGCTTCCAAACATACCCTCGTAAAACTGACTATCCTACCGATCCTTGACTTCGGCGATGTCATTTACAAAACAGCCTCCAACACTCTACTCAACAAATTGGATGTAGTCTTATCACAGTGTCATCCATTTGTCACCAAAGCCCCATATACTACCCACCACTGCAACCTGTATGCTCTCGTTGGCTGGCCCTCGCTTCATATTTGTCGCCAAACCTACTGGCTCCAGGTCATCTATAATTTTTTGCTAGGTAAAGCCCCGCCTTATCTCAGCTCACTGGTCACCATAGCAGCACCCACCCGTAGCACGCACTCCAGCAGGTATATTTCACTGGTCACCCCCAAAGCCAACTCCTCGTTTGGCCACCTTTCCTTCCAGTTCTCTGCTGCCAATGAGTGGAACGAATTGCAAAGATCACTGAAGCTGGAGTCTTATATCTCCCTCACTAACTTTAAGCATCAGCTGTCAGTGTAGCTTACCGTACATTGCACCTGTACACAGCACATCTGTAAATATCCCACCCCATTCCCTCACATAGCCCACCTATAATTTATCCCAAACAACTACCTCTTTCCCAACTGTATTTAATTTATTTATTTATTTTGCTCCTTTGCATGCCATTATTTTTTATTTCTACTTTGCACATTCTTCCATTGCAAAACTACCATTCCAGTGTTTTACTTGCTATATTGTATTTACTTGCCACCATGGCCTTTTTTGCCTTTACCTCCCTTCTCACCTCATTTGCTCACATTGTATATAAACTTGTTTATACTGTATTATTGACTGTATGTTTGTTTTACTCCATGTGTAACTCTGTGTCGTTGTATCTGTCAAACTGCTTTGCTTTATCTTGGCCAGGTCGCAATTGTAAATGAGAACTTGTTCTCAACTTGCCTACCTGGTTAAATAAAGGTGTTCTCAACTGGCCTACCTGGTTAAATAAAGGTGTTCTCAACTGGCCTACCTGGTTAAATAAAGATGTTCTCAACTGGCCTACCTGGTTAAATAAAGATGTTCTCAACTGGCCTACCTGGTTAAATAAAGGTGAGGGGAAAAAATACGGTGTCATTTCATGGGGCTCTGAATAGTACGGAGTGTTGTGGCCAAACAGCTTAAAATGGGGTGCCTGGACACTATATGGTACAATTTGGAAAATGTACCCAAAAATGTACCAAGTTTCCATACCAGGAATAATTCCTATTTATCCAGAGAGTCCCTGGAAATATGTCAGGGTTCTCCCAAAATAAGATTGTCGCTAGGCCACATTGAGGCTGCACCATCATGTCAAGATTTCACGGAAAGTGACAATGATATTAAGTAATAATAGAGTAGTCCTAACTTTGATCGCTTATGACATTGTTGTGAATTGCAAAACAGGCCATTCATAAATTCAGAGCGATATCATGTTCCTTAATTAATTCAGCACATTTCAGCAGTAGCGTAGGCCTAGGCTATCTCGTCACAGCGTGGCACCTAAAGACTCTCTATTGTAAAGTGACCGTTCCACTGGATGTCATAAGGTGAATGCACCAATTTGTAAGTCGCTCTGGATAAGAGCGTCTGCTAAATGACTTAAATGTAAATGTAAACAAGATTTTCTGGTCTGATGTAGCCAAGAATGAGCTCTTTGGCCTGAAAGCCAAGAGTCATGTCTGGAAGAAACATGGCACCATCCTTATGGTGAAGCATTGTGGTGGCAGCATCATGCTGTGGAGAAGTTTTTCAGCTGCAGGGACTGGGAGACTAGTCAGGATTGAGGCAAAGATGAACAAAGCAAAGTACAGAGAGCTCTTTAATGAAAACCTGCTCCAGAGTACTCAGGACCTCAGACTGGGGTGAAGGTTTCCCTTCCAACAGGACCCTAAGCACGCAGCCAAGACAATGCAGGAATGGCTTTGGGACAAGTCTCTCAATGCCCTTGAGTGGCCCAGCCAGAGCCTGAACTTGAACCCGATCGAACATCTCTGGAGAGAAATGAAAATAGCTGTGCAGTGATGCTCCCCATCCAACCTGACAGAGCTTGAGAGGAATGGCAGAGAAGAATGGGAGAAACTCCCCAAATACAGGTGTGCCAAACCTTTCTAAAAACCTGTTTTTGCTTTATCATTATGGGGTATTTTGTGTAGATTGATGAGGGGGAAAAAACAATTTAATAATTTTTAGAATAAGGCTGTAACCTAACAAAAATGTAGAAAAAGTCAAGGGGCCTGAATACTTTCTTAAGGCACTGTATGAACTGATACGAAAAACAACACTTGATTCAACACTTCCAGTTTTTCTATTTAAATTATTATACAACATTCTTGCCACCAACAGAATGCTATATATATGTTCAACATAATCTCACACTCAATTCCTGCAAATATGTAGAAAAAAAAGTATTTCAGCACATTTCATGTGTTTTTGTGTGGCATAATTTGTGTGAAAAAACAAACTAAATCCATAGGAAAACATAAAAAGATTTGTGGACTTCATTCATAGGAAAATACGTTTTTTGGGGAGCAAACTTCAGAACAATCTTTTGAAAGTTATTGGAGCAATACATTTTGGGCAATGGTGTTCTACACTGCCTTTTTTGTGTCCCACAATTATTTATATAACAAAACAAACATTTTAACAAACCAATATTGTTAATCAACCAGGTTGTCACCAACTATTGTAATTATACTATTATACTATTATAATAATATAACAGTAGCCTTACGTTAAAAAAAGAAGTATTAATGCCATTGCTGTTTTCTATGCTTGTTCTGTAGCTCAGTTGGTAGAGCATGGCGTTTGTAACGCCAGGATAGTGGGTTCGATCCCCGGGACCACCCATACATAGAATGTATGCACACATGACTGTAAGTCGCTTTGGATAAAAGCGTCTGCTAAATGGCATATATTATTATTATTATTTTCACTTTTTTTGTGGTATTGATAAACATATTTGATTGGGGAATGGGGATGCATTTTCATGATGGGAAATTAATTCATCAATAAATGTGAGGAAACAGAAGACCTGAAAAAAAATTGTTGGCTTATACTTCCAAAGTCGTCTCGTGATGATTATTATGGTTGTGTTAATCATGTTATATACTTAGGCTATTGTAACAAGGCATATGCCAGGATTTTAGGCCTACTGCCTCTGCCCAGAGGTCTACTAGGCTTTCATGGCAACATCAGTTAGAGCTCACTTTGCCAAGTATACGCCCTGGTTAGAGTCCCTGTTACAGCTTTCACTTTCTTCCGCTACGTTGGTGGCAGCTTTGGGATCACGTACAGATCACGTCTAGTTATGTGATCAAGTGGTGGGAAGCATTCTGTTTAAACCCAACATTGTGTTGTGTTTAATTACGTTGATATATCGAGTGAACTATGGATAAGCAACAATGGGTGTGACAGATAGAAGTAGTCACTACAGGTGTGATCATGCCTTACATTAAAGTTGCCTGAAGCTGAATGGAAAGTTCTATGCTCTGACCAGTTATTCAGCAGAAAATCCTCTGTGACTGTCTAATTTACATAAGTTAACTTACGAGTGTGGACTCCAGATAAACATATTGTACACAAAAAGTACCTGTTTAAAGTCTTGTTACAACCATGGTGTTATTTTGTTACTGAAGCTTATACATCATATAACTTAACAATGATCTACATCGTATGGGTAGACAAATAATGTGTGTTTTGCAGCAAAACACAACTAGTCTTTTTTTAGGATGCAAGTAATATGAATCATTGTTGATCCACCCTGTTCTGATCTATTGAGATGGATGTAGGTTTTTATTTATTTTGAAGGCATAATACGAAAACCGGATGTCTTAACCTTGCTGCGGTGATGCTATTAAAGCAAAGCTTGACATAGCTTCCGAGTTCGACTAGAGACCAAAATCGTCGGGCGTCGCCAGGTGGTTGAAGGCTATATCACAACCCTTTTTGAACATCTTCATTCAATGTTGCATTGTTGGCACTTTCGTGTCGGTCATTGTTTGGGGAAAAAATATGTAGAAAATGGTTTGTATATAGCTTATAGCCAAATGTTTTCACATAGCATGCGAGATCAGACAGTATTAAAAAACAACTTGCGTTGGCCGGGAATCGAACCCGGGTCAACTGCTTGGAAGGCAGCTATGCTCACCACTATACCACCAACGCTGACATAGAGCATGTATGAAACATATTCATATTTGAAGTAATAGCTGGTGTTTTCCGTAACTCGAAAAGTTTCATTTATATATTTTTTATTAGACCATATACATATCGGACTAGCTAATTAGCTAAATGTTCATAGAAAATAGGCAAACTTTTTGAGAATACGTCACGATGAAATAATACAGCTGTGCTAATGTTCATTTGCCACATTTGCTACATTTTCATCAGCTACTATTTGCGAGCGCCCCTGAATGAAGCCAGAAGCAGCAAACCAGCGAAAGCACCTTCTTCAATATGGATTTATTTGACGATCTTCCAGAACCAACCCAAACCGCAGGTAGATAACTTGATATGTCACTTTAAACATGTTTCACGAATTACACATTTAACATGTTTCAAGGTGTTGTAATCAAATAACGTTAGCTTGCTAATGCTAACCCAGCCTCTGCTATAACGTGTTTGCTAACATTACATTAGCCAATTATGTGACGTTAGCGAGCCTTGTTTGAGTTAGCAAGTCAACTGCTATGTAGCACACAGAGAGCAACCAAATCTAGCTATCGAGCTAACGTTACTTGAACAAATATCATCTAACAGTTTATTTTTTATAAGAATAGCTAGTCATTAATTTGATAGGCCCAGTGCAGTAGGTTTCCCGACTAGCTATCAAACGTTACTTGTTAGCTAAACTGGAACTGCTAAGCTGGAACTGCTAAACTAGAACTGCTAAGCTGGAACTGCTAAGCTGGGTAGTTGACAGTTAGCAGTGGATGACTGAATAGCTATCTTTTCCCTTCATTGTCTGTCCCGGTTCGTCCTGCATCAGGTGAAGCCTCGGTACAGAAGACATGTCCATCACCCCTGGAGGACAGGGGGTCCAAGAGGAAAAGAGACGCACCTGATGATGATGAGGTGGTGGAAGAACAAAAACTAGAAGAAAAGAAAGTTTGTAAAGGTTTTCGACATTTCCACATGAATGTGCAGTATGTCACTTATTTTATGTTTGTCTGTCTTGTCTGTCTGTGTCTGTCTGTGTCTGGCTGTACAGTTACTACTAGCTATGAGAGATCACTATGTGTCCCCAGATGATCAATCTCTGAGTGAAAGTGATCACTCTCTGTGTCCCCAGGTGTGCCTATACTGAAGGGGTATGTAGCCGCTCGGAGGGGAGAGAGAGAGGAGATGCAGGACGCTCACATTCTCCTATCTGACATGAAAACCTGCCTGTCCACCCTTCCAACTACAGTGTAAGTCCCCTCTGATGCATGGCAGTGTCAGGATGAGTCCCAAAGTGCACCCTATTGCCAGTCATATGTAGTTTCCTACTTTTGAACAGACCCTCCAAAAGTAGTACACTATATAGGTAAGAATGTCTTTTGGGAGACATCCTAAGCCCCCTTCTCTCTAACATAGGGGAGTGTCAGTCTGTTAGGACCTGGAAGGTGTGATGGTGTGCTCCAGTGAAGTGACGTACACTACTGTCTGTGTTGAAGGTCTCGTCTGGCCTACTTCGCTGTGTTCGACGGCCATGGAGGAGCTAGAGCCTCTCGCTTCGCTGCAGAACATCTTCACCACACTCTGGCCCTGAAGTTCCCTAAAGGTGAATGGAAAGACTCAGATCTCCTCTTCACTGTAAAATACTGGGCTGGATTTATTTGTTGTGTTATCTCTTCACATATTCAATATACATCAGTTAATTCTTGAGATTTGGCTCCTGAGTGGCGCAGCACTGCATCTCAGTGGTAGAGGCGTCACTACAGACCCTGGTTCGATTCCAGGCTGTATCACAACCAGCCGTGTTTAGGAGTCCCATAGGGCGGTGCGCAATTGGCTCTGCATTATCTGGGTTTGGCCGGGATAGGCTGTCATGGTAAATAAGAGTGTGTTCTTAACAGACTTGCCTGGTTAAATAATTTTAAAAAATGACTCAGATCACATGCCTATTCATCCTCAATAAACATGGCTTTCATGTCTAGTGGTATTATCTCTTCACAATATTCTAGAAGATTCATCAATATCTAATGCATATTGTGTGTCTCCTCCCACAGTAGAAACTGAGAACCTGGACAAACTCGTGAAGAAGTGCCTACTAGACACCTTCCGACAAACAGACGAAGACTTCCTGAAAAAAGCCTCCAGCCAGTAAGTGCTTAGTCTTGTAAACCTGACCTTAGGCAACAGCAGTGACTAGGTTCTGGTAGATATGACGCACTCTCTTGGTAACTACGATAAGGGAAGACGGACAACTCCCAACAATTCCTTATATAGCTTTGTTTCCCAAATCGGCCCTGATCAAAAGTAGTACACTATGTAGGGGATAGGGTGCCATTTGGGAGTATTTTAGAAGCCTTATAAATTGATGAGCTAATCTGTCCTACATGAATGAAAGTATGAAGTGATGTGTACAGTGTGTTTGGTCTGGTCCCACAGGAAGCCTGCCTGGAAGGATGGCTCTACAGCCACCTGTATGTTAGTGGTGGATGACATGGTGTATGTAGCCAACCTGGGAGACAGCAGGGTAAGGTGCTCCTCTGCACACACATTCCGTATATAGTGCACCACTTTTGACCAGTGCCCTATTGACCCTTGGCTAAAGTAATGCACTAGGGAATAGGGTGCAATTTTATACATAACCTTAGTTTTAACCTGTTTATTTAGCCATCATCAATGATGATATTGCCATAGGAAGCGTCTTTTTTTATTCTGTTGCGTTGTAGTACATTTCCTCACCTGTAACATTGTGTCTCTGTCTTTCTGTAGGCGGTTCTCTGTCGGATGGAACAGGAAATGCAGGGCGGAGAAAGGAAGTGTGTCACTCTGGCGCTCAGTAAGGAACACAACCCCACCATCTACGAGGAGCGCATGAGGATCCAGCGAGCGGGGGGCACCGTGAGGTACTGGGCTTTCACTGGGCTTTCATATATTTTCTCTGTAAATCTGTGCCTGGAAAAAACCATCAACAACAAAAATAATCTTTGATAAGTACTAGTGATGTCCTTGACCTGCTCTGTGAGGAGGAATAACTATTTAATCAACTCTTTATCCATGGTTGCTGCTGTGTATGTTGCTGCAGGGATGGGAGAGTCCTTGGGGTGCTGGAAGTGTCCAGGTCTATAGGAGATGGACAGTACAAACGCATTGGAGTCATATCCACACCTGACCTCAGACGCTGTCAGCTTACACCCAATGACAGGTAAGACACTGACTCTTTCAACCAATGATCAGTAAGACATGTACGGTTTTAACCAATGACAGGTAACACTATGCCAGGTACTCCCAGCCGAGCCCCGTTCCAATACCTTGTAAATGCATTTTCTTTTACTCCCTTCCTTGAAGTAGTCACTGAACTGACATGATGTGGGCTTGGAAAAGCTAATTGAATTTGTTGGCGGACTGATGGATGAACTCTCTTTCTTTTTCTCTCTCTCAGGTTCATTATCCTGGGCTGTGATGGTCTGTTTAAAGTGTTTTCTGCAGAGGATGCTGTTAAATATGTTCTCAACGTCTTGCAGGTATACATCATGCTCACAATGTGTGTTTATGGATAAAAGAGGTCTCATGATGTGTGTTTGCTGCGGTGTGTGAGACTGTTTTGCGGTTATTTTCAGAATGGGAGTGTTGAGAGGAAGGAGGGACAGACTGAGGAAGAAGGCCACTATGAAGCAGCATGTCAGAGACTGGCCAACGAGGCAGTGAGAAGAGGATGTGCCGACAATGTTACCGTCATACTGGTGTCTGTTAGCTTCTGAACAACAGACACCTGATCTGGCCCATCATTGATGTGTCTCATTGCGTGCCTCAGTGCCTCTGAGTGCTATGTCCACTGTGGCTCCAGACCTAAAAACACATGAACAGATCCCACCGCTGCCACCAACAGACGAACATCAGAAACATGTTGGTCAACCGTTCATTATAAAGGAGGTGTTCTAATCTCTAACTCAATGTGAACTGTATACCCTACGCATGCACACAATGCAAGAACGCACATTTCTAATGGCTTGTGTTGTGTACTTGCGTAGGGTGTAAATTAGGCCTACTGCCCTGTACTGCCCTGTACTTCTTATCCTGATGACTACTGATCATTTAAATGGTCTTTATGGTTTCTGATCAATACCTTGTCTTATCTCATTTGTGCACATGTTGTTTTATTGCCCTCAATGTTACATTTTATTTGGTGTACTTTTAAGAAACTATTTCAGAACATAATTTCAGAGATTATCCCCCCCAATTTTTTTTTTTTTTAATACAACCCTGTATGATCCAATCTGAAGCTGGTCTAGATTTAACGGACTTATGTCTTCCTCCAAGCCGACTCCCCCCTGGATAATACCGATGTACAGTACCAGTCAAGTTTGGACACACATACTCATTCAAGGGTTTATCTTTATTTTTGCTATGTTCTACATTGTAGAATAATAGGGAAGACATCAACACTATGAAATAACACATATGGAATCATGTAGTAACCAACAAAGTGTTAAATATGTCTGAGATTCTTCAAAGTACCTGCCTTTTTTCAACTTAACCTTTATTTAACTAGGCAAGTCAGTTAAGAACAAATTCTTATTTACAATGACAGGCATACCTGTTAATTGAAATGCATTCCAGGTGACAACCTCATGAAGCTGGTTGAGAATGCCAAGAGTGTTCAAAGGTGTCATAAAGGCAAAGGGTGGCTAATTTGAAGAATCTCAAATATAAAATAGATTTGGATTTGCTTAACACCTTTGGTTACTACATGACTATATGTGTTATTGTATAGTTTTGATGTATTCACTATTCTACAGAAAATTTTGAAAATATAAAAAGTAAAGAAAAACTATTGAATTTTTATGTAATTTATTTCACCTTTATTTAACCAGGTAAGCCAGTTGAGAACAAGTTCTCATTTACAACTGCGACCTGGCCAAGATAAAGCAAGGCAGTGTGACAACAACAACAGAGAGTTACACATAAACAAACGTACAGTCAATAACACAATAGAAAAATCTGTGTGCAAATGTAGAAGAGTAGGGAGATGGCCAATAAATAGGCCATTAGAGGTGAAATAATTACAATTTAGCATTAACACTAGTGATATGCAGACGATATGCAAGTAGAGATACTGGGGTGCAAAAGCGAAAGAGGGTAAGTAATAATATGGGGATGAGGTGGTTGGGTGCGCTATTTACAGATGGGCTGTGTACAGGTACAGTGATCGGTAAACTGCTCTGACAGCTGATGCTTGAAGTTAGAGAGGGAGATATAAGACTCCAGCTTCAGGGGTTTTTGCAATTCGTGTTGGAGGCTATTTTGTAAATGACATCGCCGAAGTCAAGGATCGGTAGGGTAGTTAGTTTTACGAGGGTATGTTTGGCAGCATGAGTGAAGGATGCTTTGTTGAAAACCGATTCTAGATTTCATTTAGGATTGGAGATGCTTAATGTGAGTCTGGAAGGAGAGTTTACGGTCTAACCAGACACCTAGGTATTTGTAGTTTTCCACATATTCGAGGTCAGAACTGTCCAGAGTAGTGATGCTAGTCGGACGGGAGGGTGCAGGCAGCAATCAGTTGAAGAACATGCACTTAGTTTTACTAGCATTTAAAAGCAGTTGGAGGCAATGGAAGGAGTGTTGTATGGCGTTGAAGCTCGTTTGGAGGTTTGTAAACACAGTGTCCAAAGAATGAGTACGTGTGTCCAAACCTCTTACTGGTGCTGTATGTCTGTCCCTTCCCTTTCTGTTTCCTACAAGTTCATATCATAAACATTAGGTTTAGGATTTGCTTTATTGTATTCTATCAGAAAGCTGAGAAGGAATCGTGTTGACTCATTGCATTTCTGTCTGCAGAAAATGACGGGCAATGCCTACTCATAACTGGTTAAAATCACATGATGCACACCAGATGATGTCCCTATTCGTCCCAGACAAAGTTCCCCTTTGGGGTTAATACATTAAATTAGATCAATTTGTAGGTCACCTGGGATACACTTGGGAACCCCATCTCTAACAATAGCCTTTATTTCTCTCCCACATTAACGAATGGGTTTGGCCATTAGATGGTGCTATCAAACCGTTTCTCAACCTTACTCATGATGACGGCCTGTAATGGGCGAGACAGACATGCTATCAGACAGAGTTACACATCTACAGCTTCTCTTGGTAGGTATGCCTCAGGAGATTTACACAACAAAAAAAATATAAACGCAACATGTAAAGTGTTGGTCCCATGTTTCACGAGCTGAAATAAAGGATCCCAGAAATTTTCCATACGCACAAAAAGCTTATTTATAATAATAATAATAATATTTCTCTCAAATTCTGTGCACAAATTGGTTTACATTCCTTTTTAGTGAGCATTTCTCATTTACCAAGATAATCCATCCACTTGAGAGGTATGGCACAAAAAGAAGCTGATTAAACAGCACGATCATTACACAGCCTTGTGCTGGGGACAATAAAAGGCCACTCTAAAATGTGCAGTTTTGTCACAACGCAATGCCATAGATATGTCAGATTTTGAGGGAGCGTGCAGTTGGCATGCAGACTGCAGGAATGTCCACTGGAGCTGTTGCCAGTGAATTTAATGTTAATTTCTCTACCATAAGCTGCCTCCAATGTCGTTTTAGAAAAATTGGCAGTATGTTCAACAAGTCTCACAACAGCAGACCACGTGTATGGGTTGTGTGGGTGAGCGTTTTGCTGTCAACGTTGTGAACAGAGTGCCCTATGGTGGCGGTGGGGTTATGGTATGGGCAGGCATAAGCTTTGGAAAACTTAATAAAATTGCATTTTACCAATGGCAATTGGAATGCACAGAGATGCCGTGAAGAGATCCTGAGGCCCATTGTCATGCCACTCATCCGCTGCCATCACCTCATGTTTCAGCATAATGCACGACCCCGTATCGCAAGGATCTGTAAACAACTCCTGGAAGCTGAAAATGTCACAGTTCTTCCATGGCCTGCATACTCACCAGACATGTCACCCATTGAGCATGTTTGAGATGCTCCGGATCGACGTGTACGACAGCGTATTCCAGTTTCCGCCAATATCCAGTAAATTTGCACAACCATTGAATAGGAGAGGGACAACATTCCACAGGCCACAATCAACAGCCTGACCAACTCTATGCAAAGGAGATGTGTCTCGCTGATACTGACTGGTTTTCTTATCCATCCGTCCGCTGTTTTTTTAAGGTATCTGTGAATAACAGATGCATATCTGTATTCCCACTCATGTGAAATCTATAGATTAGGGCATAATTAATTTGTTTCAATTGAATGATTTCCTTATATGAACTGTAGCTCAGTAAAATCTTAGAAATTGTTGCATGTTGCGTCTATATTTTTGTTCAGTATATATGTAGGCTTACTACTTTTTCTCCACATTGAGTTCATAATATTTATTTGGTATGGAACGAATGACCGGTCATTCTAATAATGATATATTTAATTTGTATATCACTTTTCATTATAGCAAGAATCTCAGAGTTGCTCTTAAAACAACAAAACAAAATATTTCAGTTAGCCTATTGACAATTCTTCCATGGTCATCCACAGAGGCAAGTGCAAGACCAACAGGTCACATCCTGTGTCCGATCCACTCTCCATGAGCACCTTCCTCACCTGTCCATCCACGTCTCTTCCGACTGAGGCCGAAATGAAGAGTTGAGTCCCAGATGAAGTTTGAGTCCCAGATGAAGGTTTGAGGCCCAGATGAAGGTTTGAGTCCCAGATGAAGGTTTGAGGCCCAGATGAAGAGTTGAGGACCAGATGAAGGTTTGAGTCCCAGATGAAGGTTTGAGTCCCAGATGGTTTGAGGCCCAGATGAAGGTTTGAGTCCCAGATGAAGGTTTGAGTCCCAGATGAAGGTTTGAGGCCCAGATGAAGGGTTGAGGACCAGATGAAGTGTTGAGCAGGGGGAAACAATGTTCAGATCCAGGGGGGAAACAAGTCAGCAGTCAGGTCACTTCTTGCCACCCCCAGTCGTATTATAGGCCTATAGCCTGTTATATATAATAATAATATATGCCATTTAGCAGACACTTTTATCCAAAGCGACTTACAGTCATGTGTGCATACATTCTACGTATGGGTGGTCCCGGGGATTGAACCCACTACCCTGGCGTTACAAGCGCCATGCTCTACCAACTGAGCTACAGTTAGCCCATTGGCAATTATTCCATGTTTTAGAGTATTTGCGAATATGTGTAGGTTTGCAGACAGGTTATCCATGGTGCGTACCCTGACAGAATGTTCTGTGCTATCTGGGATCTTTGGGACGTCCCTACCCTAACTGTTCTGTGCACAGACCCTGACAGAACAGTTGTTTTTTCTGTTATCTGTGTTCCTCCTGAATCAGTGTTGTGTTTATGGAAGACGCTGAATGTTCTAATAGCTTGCCTCAGGCTGTTGAATTAAATAACCATATCATTCTTCAGATAACTCTGCTCTTATATCATCACCAGCCAGCCAGACTGACTGAGAGCTGCATCTGTTAGAGCAGGATTCCCCTTTCTCTATCTCAACCCCCCCCCCCCCCCATGCCTGGTTATATGAAAAGTTTCGACTCCTGCTGTGTTGACTAACTAACACTGAGCTCTCTGACTGATCCAAGAATATAGAATCCTTCAGAATGTGCAGCATCACACAACCAATAGGAGTCACACACCATTGGGACCAACCTGACAAAGACAATCTGACTGATATAGCAGACAGAGAGATATATAATCTCACCACCACAAAGTACTGTATGTACAGAGATGCTTGTTCTAGGTCCCAAGAAACAAAGAGATCTTCTGTTGAATCTGACAATTAATCTTAATGGTTGTACAGTCGTCTCAAATAAAACTGTGGAGGACCCTGGCGTTACTCTGGATCCTGATCTCTCTTTTGAAGAACATATCAAGACTGTTTCAAGGACAGCTTTTTTCCATCTACGTAACAATGCAAAAATCAGAAACTTTCTGTCCCAAAAAAATGCAGAAAAATGAATCCATGCTTTTGTCACTTCTAGGTTAGACTACTGCAATGCTCTACTTTCCGGATACCCAGATAAAGCACTAAATAAACTTCAGTTAGTGCTAGATACGGCTGCTAGAATCCTGACTAGAACCAAATAATTTGATCATTATTACTCCAGTGCTTGCCTCCCTACACTGGCTTCCTGTCAAGGCAAGGGCTGATTTCAAGGTTTACCTGCTTACCTACAAAGCATTACATGGGCTTGGTCCTACCTATCTCTCTGATTTGGTCCTGCCGTACATACCTACACGTACGCTACGGTCACAAGACGCAGGCTTCCTAATTATCCCTATAATTTTTAAGCAAACAGCTGGAGGCAGGGCTTTCTCCTATAGAGATCCATTTTTATGGAATGGTCTGTCTACCCATGTGAGAGACGCAAACTCGGTCTCAACCTTTAAGTCTTTACTGAAGACTCATCTCTTCAGTGGGTCATATGATTGAGTGTAGTCTGGCCCAGGAGTGTGAAGGTGAACGGAAAGGCTCTGGAGCAACGAACCGCCCTTGCTGTCTCTGCCTGGCCGGTTCCCCTCTTTCCACTGGGATTCTCTGCCTCTAACCCTATTACAGGGGCTGAGTCACTGGCTTACTAGGGCTCTTTCATACCGTCCCTAGGAGGGGTGCGTCACTTGAGTGGGTTGAGTCACTGATGTGATCTTACTGTCTGGGTTGGCGCCCCCCCTTGGGTTGTGCCGTGGCGGAGATCTTTGTGGGCTATACTCGGCCTTGTCTCAGGATGGTAAGTTGGTGGTTGAAGATATCCCTCTCGTGGTGTGGGGGCTGTGCTTTGGCAAAGTGGGTGGGGTTATATCCTTCCTGTTTGGCCCTGTCCGGGGGTGTCCTCGGATGGGGCCACAGTGTTTCCTGACCCCTCATGTCTCAGCCTCCAGTATTTAAGCTGCAGTAGTTTATGTGTCGGGGGGCTAGGGTCAGTTTGTTATATCTGGAGTACTTCTCCTGTCCTATCCGGTGTCCTGTGTGAATTTAAGTATGCTTTCTCTAATTCTCTCTTTCTTTCTTTCTCTCTTTCTTTCTCTCTCTCGGAGAATCTGAGCCCTAGGACCATGCCTCAGGACTACCTGTCATGATGACTCCTTGCTGTCCCCAGTCCACCTGGCCGTGTTGCTGCTCCAGTTTCAACTGTTCTGCCTGTGATTATTATTATTTGACCATGCTGGTCATTTATGAACATTTGAACATCTTGGCCATGTTCTGTTATAATCTCTACCCGGCACAGCCAGAAGAGGACTGGCCACCCCACATAGCCTGATTCCTCTCTAGGTTTCTTCCTAGGTTTTGGCCTTTCTAGTGAGTTTTTCCTAGCCACCGTGCTTCTACACCTGCATTGCTTGCTGTTTGGGGTTTTAGGCTGGGTTTCTGTACAGCACTTTGAGATATCAGCTAATGTACGAAGGGCTATATAAATACATTTGATTTGATTTGAGTTAAGAACAAATTCTTATTGTCAATGACGGCCTAGGAGTGAACGATGAGAACGATGGGAGGATGAGTGGAGGGCAGGGGGGAGGTAGAGAGGGAGGGAGGGGAGGAGATGAGGGAGGGAGAGGAAGAGTTTAGGGAGTGGAGGGCTTGAGGAAGGGAGTGGATGGAGGGAGAGAGAGAGAGGGAGGGAGAGAGGGAGAGGAGAGCTGGAGGGAGGGACAGGAGGGCTGGAGGGGGAGAACTGGAGAGAGGGAGAGGAGAGCTGCAGGGAAGGAGAGAAGAGCTGGAGGGAGAGGCGGACTGGATAGAGGGAGAGGAGAGCTGGAGAGAGGGAAAGGAGAGCTGGAGGGAGGGAGAGGAGAGCTGGAGGGAGGGAAAGGAGGGCTGGAGGGAGGGAGAGTAGGGCTGGAGGGAGGGAGAGGAGGGATGGAGGGAGGGAGAGGAGGGCTGGAGGGAGGGAAAGTAGGGCTGGAGTGAGGGAGCGAGGACTGGAGAGGGGTAGAGGAGAGCTGGAGGGAGGGAGAGGAGGGCTGGAGGGATGGAGAGTAGGGCTGGAGTGAGGGAGCGGAGGGCTAGGGGCCCCTGTAAGTGCATGTAAATGAGATGAAGCTGTCAGTCATTCAGTTCTTTCTTTCTTCGGACCCCTCTTTTCATTTCCTTCCCTCTTCCCCCTCTCCGTCTCTATCACTCTCTTTCCAGATTCTTCTGTATATTTTAAATCAGTTGGAAGAACCACATTTGGACTGTGCTGCAGTTGGAATAGTTAATGTGATGTAATTAGCTCACCACTGGAGCTTCCTCAACCCCCTGTCCCCGTCCTCTCCTACACCCCTCCCTTTAAGCTGGTGTGTATGTGTATATATGTGTGTGTGTGTGCATGCGCGCGTGCACGTGCGTGTGCTTATACGTGTGTCTGATTGAAGGGGGATGGTCGCTTTTGTCACCAGCTGACAGGACAGTGACAGCGTTTCATACAGATTTCACACTGCAGTCGTACCAACAGGACAGGACATTCACTGCCCACTGTCCTCCTCAAACACACTGCACACTGACGGAGGAGATTGGGATGGGTAAGTAACCATGATGAGTTATTATACTTGGCTAATTTTACAGCTCTTATTTGCTGAAAAGTTCAATAAATATTTTAATAAATGTTTTAATCTGATGATTTCAACCAAATTAGTTGTTCAGTCTACTGTTGTCACAGTGAGTACTTTAGGTAATTCTGTCTCTCCACCTATCTGTCTACATGTCTGTCTTTGGGTTGTTGGAAGACGACTGCTAGGTCAAGGTCACTGGCTGTCTGGTTTACTGTGGGCCACAAGGCTGTACTTAAAGCCTGGTATTAAGGGGTTAAATACAGTAGGTGTATGTGTGCAGGTATGTCTGTGTGTGTGCATGTCAGACAGATTATTATGCCTACGCCTGCTGTGGGAGACCGGTGCTCTGGGAAGAGGAGGAGAAAAGAGGGGAGTGGAGGAGAGAGGAGGAGAGAGGAGTAAGGAGGAGAGAGAGCTGCATTGGTCTCAGGTGCAGCAGAGTGATAGTCTCATTATACAGAGAGCTGATTAGACAGAATCGATGGCAGAGTTCAGTTCAGGGCTTCATTGAGCAATTCAATTACTGCAGGCCTGTAGGACACAGGGCTTTTAACCTGATCAAGATAACCTCACTATTGATTAATCACATCAGCTTATTGACACAAGCCTATGGCTGTGTCCCAAATGGCACCCTATAGGATGCATGGCTGTGGGCAAGGGGCGGCAGGGTAGCCTAGTTCAAATCCCCGAGCTGACAAGGTACAAATCTGTCGTTCTGCCCCTGAACAGGCAGTTAACCCACTGTTCCTAGGCTGTCATTGAAAATAAGAATTTGTTCTTAACTGACTTGCCTGGTTAAATAAAGGTAAAAAAAAGGTTAAAAAAAATATATTAATGGACTATATGGTGTCACAGTGAAACAGGAAGGTCTATTGGCACCAACATGTACAGTAGGATGAGTGTGTGTGTGTGTGTGTGTGTGTGTGTGTGTGTGTGTGTGTGTGTGTGTGTGTGTGTGTGTGTGTGTGTGTGTGTGTGTGTGTGTGTGTGTGTGTGTGTGTGTGTGTGTGTGTGTGTGTGTGTGTGTGTGTGTGTGTGTATTAACAGAGACAATGGGAGAGACAGGCGTTGAGACAACTGCTCAGCAGCTTGGCATGGTTTCCTTAATCCCATAAATGACACACACATACATACACACACACTGAACAACAACGTCTCTCCCACTGTGAGGCTACAGAGCTGTCTGGCAAGCCCACACTACAGCATGTCAGCATCCCAAATGGCACCCTTTTTCCTATACAGGACACAACCAGGGGATTCCGGTCAAAAGTAGTGCACTACGTAGGAAATAGGGTGCCATTTGGGATGCACCCTATGACTCACTGTATTGTTCTACAAAACCCTCTGGTCTAGTGATGTGCGGATAAGCTATTTATTCACCTGCACCCACTCGCAATTGCCATTATAAACTGGGCGGTTCAAGTCCTGAATGCTGATTGGCTGAAAGTCGTGCCATATCAGACCGTATACCACGGATATGACAAAACATGTATTTTTACTCTTCTAATGAAGTAGGTAAACAGTTTATAGTAGCAATAAGGCACCACAGGAGTTTGTTGTATATGGCCAATATACCACAGCTAAGGGCTGTATCCAGGCACTCCGTGTTGCGTCGTACATAATAACAGCTCTTAGCTGTGGTATATTGGCCATATACCACACCTCCTCGGGCCTTATTGCTTAAATAACCCATTCGCAGCTGCGAAATATCTTCACATTTTCAAACAGTCCATTTTTATTTTCCAACGGGGCTATACATTTGGGTGAGTTGTTTTTGTTGCCTGAGTAGCATCGTTTCACTGCCAAAAGTACAGTTAAACCATCTAGTGTTCAGCGAAATAACAACACAATGTCAAATACAGGTAGCCTAGTCAAATAATGAACATCCAATCACATTACGTCACGGTCGTCCTCCTCTTCATCTGAAGAGGAGAGGCGAGAAGGATCGGAGGACTTCAACTGTACACCTTAGCCAAATACATTTAAACTCAGTTTTTTACAATTCCTGACTTTTACACCTAGTAAAAAACAATAAGTCAGAAAGGTACTTTTAGTGTTCTAGTCAGACTGGTGACATGGAACATTGGCGTTTGTGTGCAAATTAAGCGCTCCTGAGTATTTTCATGTCTGAAGAGGCTGAATACTAATATCGTATTGTTTCAAGAAACGCACCTACGTGTTAACGACCATACTAGAATGCGAAAAGGGTTGGACAGGTTTTTCATTCTAATTTTAATGGCAAAGCCATGGGAACAGCAATAGTGATTCACAAACGAGTACAGTTTTCACCCTCACAGATCATTTCAGATCCTGGAGGATGTTATACAGCAAACCCCTGTGGTACTTGCGAATGTTTACGCCCCTAACTGGGATGACACTAGATTTATGACATCTCTTTTAGACTCTCTAATCTTGACACCCACCACCTCATCTTCAGCGGGGACCTTAACTGTGTTACTGAACCAAGACTTGACCGGTCTAATTCCAGAACACTTACTCCTTCCGGGATGGTAAAAGCTCTTTCTACATTCATGACCCAAATGGGTTGTGTTGATCCATGGCGCTTCCTCCAGCCGGTCACAAAATACTTCTCCTGCTTTTCTCATGTTCACCAAGCCTACTCGCTACTCATAGACTACTTTTATTGTTAGATAGAGCCCTTCTCCCCTCTGTTAAAACTACATAATATTCTGCGATACTGATTTCGGACCATTCCCCCCCATATTCTGGACTTATCACTTACTCCGAATGCAAACAAACAATCGAATTTTAACACTATTGTCTAACAAAGAATTCTGTGACTTTATTTTGATCAACATTGATGTATTCAATCAAACAAATAAAAATGAGGACACCTCCCCTTCTCTTCTTTGGGAGACTTTCAAAGTTGTATTACAGGGAAAGATACTTTTTTTTACAATGCTCATTATGTCAAACAAAGAAAGCTGAAACGTCAGGAACTGGTGGACTCAATCCTGGCAATACACCGGTAATATTCAACTTCACCATCCCCTGAATTATACACAGGCTGAAACTTCAAATTTAATTTAATTTAATCTGCTTTCTACTGATAAAGCACAGTCTCTGTTGCAAAAAACAAAGGGGACGTACTACAAATATGGTGACAAGGCCAGCCGCCTTTTGGCACACCAACTTAAACGCCAGTCAGCTTCTCATATTATCTCTCAGGTAGAACCCAAGCCTCCATCTCACTTATACTTATCCGTCGGAATGTGGTGGATATCGGCCCATTTCACTTTTGACCGCTGATGTAAAATTATTAGCTAAGGTTCTAGCTTGCCGATTGGAACCCTGCCTTCAGGATGTCATATCTGATGATCGTACAGGTTTCATCAAAGGGCGACAACTGTTTTCCAATGTGCGATGGCTTTTGAACATTATACTCTCTCCTTCTATCTCTCCAGACCCCAAAATTGCTGTTTCTCTTGATGCGGAGAAGGCTTTCAACCGGGTGGAGTGGGATTATTTATTTAAGATTTTGGGAAGATTTGGTTTTGTGTCCAATTTCATCTCATGGATAAGTCTGCTCTATTCTGCTCCTATGGATAGCGAACACACCAATTCTCCATATTCAAAACACTTCCCCCTCTCCAGAGGGACCCGTCAAGGGTGCCCTATGTCCCCGCTTCTTTTTGCCATGGAAAGCGATAGAACCGCTTTCCATGGCCTTAAAATGATTACCATCATTTACTGAAATCAACCAAGATGGCGAAGAGCACAAAGTGTCACTGTATGCAGATGATCTGCTATTATATATCACTAACCCAGTGAACGCTGTCTATAACATAATGCATATTTTAAACACGTTTGACTCATTTTCAGGTTACAAATGGAACATTCATAAAAGTTAATGTTTTCCGATCAACCCTGCTGCCAAGCATATTCCCCTTGGAGTCCTGCCTTTCCGTCGCCCTCTGGTTTTCCCTATTTTGGTGTGAATATAACACACTCTCTGGCTACCCTCCATAAAAATAACTTTGCAAGTCACCCGAGTTAAAGCAAGCTTACAACGATGGGATAGTCTGCCTCTCTCATTAGCTGGCAGAATCCAATCTGTTTCTATACCTTTTTCAATGTCTTCCGATCTTTCTGCCGAAATATTTTTTTTACCAAGTTCGATAGGCTCATCAGTCATTTTATCTGGGCAGGCAAATGACCAAGGATACATAGAGCAATACTTCAAAGAAGGAGACAATATGGAGGATTGGTTCTTCCAAATCCACTGCTTTACTATTGGGCAGCCAATATTCAAAAGATTATGGTCTGGTGTAATGCTCCACGTACCAACTGGCGCTCATTACAGGTTCACTCCTGCCAATCATCCTCCCTTCTGCTCTTGCTTGTGCCCCACTGTCCTTGTGTCCTTCAAAGTATACGGGAAACCCCATTGTGCTCTCTACTTTAAAGATCTGCAGACAATTTCGTCAACATTTTAGACTCTCATAACTGACTTGCCTAGTTAAATAAAGGTTCAACAAAAAAATGATGTGTTTATGTGCATTTTTTATTATTATACCTTTATTTAACTAGACAAGTCAGTTAAGAACAAATGATTATTTACAATGACGGCCTAGGAACAGTGGGTTAACTGCCTTGTTCAGTGGCAGAACGACAGATTTTTACCTTGTCAACTCGGGGATTCGATTTTGCAACATTTCGGTTACAAGTCCAACACTCTTACCACTGCCGCCCCGCATATTTATATATTATTTTCAATCGTAAATGTATTTTATTTTTGTGTGTATGCTGCTTTTGCTGTTAAAGGGAGGGAGGTGGTTCAATAAGTATAGGGGGTAAAGGATGTATCTGTTCAATTTGTATTTTGTATTTCTTTATATGTCCAATAAATACAAAAATAGACATACAAATATATATTCAATGTGCGGGACAAAATTGAGGCCATGATTAAGAAGTTAATCAAGTTAAAGACATAGTTATTCTCTGTCTACATTAACAAGGACAACACACAGGTCTTTCCACCATTGTTTGATTTTTTGTGTGCAAATCACCTCAAGCTTACGGACAATGGCAAATGTGAAATAGTGAGTTGGGTGTGAAATTACGCAGGTACTTTCCCGAAACGGATGACACAAACAACTGGATTCGTTATCCCTTTCATGCCATGCCTCCAGTCCACTTAACGATATCTGAACAAGTGAGTCTCATCGGAATTGCAGCAAGCGGTTCTGTGAAAATTGAATTTAATCAGAAGCCACTGCCAGATTTCTGGATTGGGCTTCGCTCAGAGTATCCTGCCTTTGCAAATCGCGCTGTTAAGACATTGATGCCCTTTGCAACCACGTACCTATGTGAGAGTGGATTCTCGGCCCTCACGAGCATGAAAACTAAATACAGGCACAGACTGTGTGTGGAAAATGATTTAAAACAGATTCTCTCCAATACAACCTAACATTGCAGAGTTATGTGCATCCTTTCAAGCACACCCTTCTCATGAACCTGTTGGGAGTTATTCACAATGTACAATGAACAAATAAGGTTTTATATGTAAGACGGTTAAATAAAGAGCAAAATGATTGGTTGTTATTATATTATTATTTGTGCCCTGTTCCTATAAGAACTCTTTGTCACTTCCCACGAGCCGGGTTGTGACAAAAACTCAAACTCATTCTAATGTTTAATACATTTATTGTATAGTGTGAGTGTGGCAGGCTTACAATGATGGCAAAAAACACCCGGAACCGACGTCACCAACAACAACAACAACAAAACATCCCTGATGCTTTGAATATTGGTGTCAGCATTCTGTGAGGACAGACACTTGAGACGAAAAGCAAGTACAGGGAGTGAACATTTCATGAAACATGGACAGGAACAGAATACGGACAGCGTCTGAACAGGGGAAAACAAAAACGACAATAATGCTGACACGGGGGATGAAACAGAGGAAACAGACAGATATAGGGAAGGCAATCAAAACGTGAAGGAGTCCAGGTGAGTCCAATGAGTGCAGATGTGCGTAATGAAGGTGACAGGTGTGCGCAATGAAGGGCAGCCTGGCGCCCTCGAGCACCAGAGAGGTGAGGTGGGAGCAGGTGTGACAATAGCAAAGAGTAATGTCAACAGCTCCTGCAGACAGACTGTGTGTGTGTGTGTGTGTGTGTCAGTATGTGCCTGTGCGTGTGCCTGTGCCTGTCCACAGACAGACTATTCAGCCAGTGTTTGAGTTCGATAAGTCTACACACAGACATCATATAACTGCAAAATGAATGTTATCAGGATTTACAGTATGTTTAACACCACAAGCCTGAGATAACTACACTGTGTAGATAGTAACAGTTGTCTGGGTGAATAGGGAGTGCATCCGAAATAGCACCCTATTGCCTATAGTACACTACTTTTGACTAGAAATAGCGTGCCATTTGGGATGCAACCTCAAATGTTTGTTGTCTGACCTGTACCGTAGAGGGGTGGGAAGGTGGGATATGACATCACGCTGAGCATTCAAACATACCTGTTCATGGCACAGCCGTTATAACATCGATCCCCCCTTCTCCTAACCACCTCTCCCTCCCCTGTTCCCCCTCCCATCTCTCCTCCTCTCCCCCTCTCTCTCTGTCCCACCTCTCACCTCGGAAGAAAGGAATTTTCCATCTGATTGCAAAGCAGGCAGAGCATGTTGCAGCAGGTGGGACGGAGCTTGTTGTTCAGGTGAATACAGTGCCTTCAGAAAATATTCACAACTCTTGACTTTTTTTCACATTTTGTTGTGTTACAGCCTGAATTTGGATTAAATTGGGATTGTGTGTTACTGGCCTACACATAATACCCCATAATGTCAAAGTGGAATTATGTTTTTAGATATGTTCACAAATGAATTAGAAATTAAAAGATGAAATGTCTTGAGTCAATAAGTATTCAACACCTTTGTTAGGGCAAGCCTAAATAAGTTCAGGAGTAAGAATTTGCTGAACAAGTCACATAATAAGTTGCATGGACTCACTCTGTATGCAATAATAGTGTTTAACATGCTTTTGGAATGACTACCTCATTTCTGTACCCCACACATACAATGATCTGTAATTTCAAACAGAGATTCAACCACAAAGACCAGGGAGGTTTTCCAATGCCTCGCACAAAGAAGGGCACTTATTAGTAGATGGATAAAACATTTAAAAAGCAGACAATGAATATCCCTTTGAGCATGGCAAAGTTATTTATTACACTTTGGATGGTGTATCAATGCACCCAGTCACAACAAAGATACAGGCGTCCTTCCTAACTCAGTTGCAGGAGAGAAAGGAATCTGCTCAGGGATTTAACCATGAGGCCAATAGTGACTTTAAAACAGTTACAGAGTTTAATGTGTGTGATAGGAGAAAACTGAGGATGGATCAACAACATTGTAGTTACTCCACAATACTAACCTAAATGACAAGTAAAAAGAAGGAAGCATGTACAGAATTAAAAATATTCCAAAACATGCGTCCTGTTTCCAATAAGGTACGAAAGTAAAACTGGCAAAAAATGTGTCAATTTTGTTTTATTTTATGTCCTGAATAACAAAGCATTATGTTTGGGCCAAATCCAACACAACGCATCAATGAGTTCACTCTTCATATTTGAAAGCATGGTGTTGGCTGCATCATGTTATGGGTATGCTTGTCATCAGCAAGGACTAAGGTGTTTTTTAGGATAAAAATAAACGCAATAGAGCTAATCACAGACAAAATCCTAGAGGAAAACCGTGCTTCTACACCTGCATTGCTTGCTGTTTGGGGTTTTAGGCTGAGTTTCTGTACAGCACTTTGAGATATCAGCTGATGTACGAAGGGCTATATAAATACATTTGATTTGATAATTTGATTTGGTTCAGTCTGATTTCCAACAGACACTGGGAGACAAATTCACCTATCCGCAGGACAATACCCTAAAACAAAAGGCAAAATATACACTGAAGTTGCTTACCAAGACGACATTGAATGTTCCTGAGTGGCCTAGTTACAGTTTTGACTTAAATTGTCTTGAAACTCTATGGCAAGACTTGAAAATGGCTGTTTAGCAATGATCAACAACCAACTTGACAGAAATTTAATCATTTTTAAATAATAATGTGCAAATATTGTACAATCCAGGTGTGCAAAGCTCTTAGAGACTTACCCATGAAGACTCACAGCTGTAATTGCTGCCAAAGGTGATTCAACATGTATTGACTCAGGGGTGTGAATACTTAGAAATGAGATAGTGGCAAAAAAAGTTTGTGAACCATTTGGAATTACATGCATTTCTGCATAAATTGGTCATAACTTTTTTATCTGATCTTCATCTAAGTCACAACAATAGACAAACACAGTCTGCTTAAACTAATAACACAAACAATTATATGTTTTCATGTCTTTATTGAACACACCATGTAAACTTACACAGTGTAGAGTAGAAAAAGTATGTGAACCCTTGCATTTAATAACTGGTTGACCCTCCATTGTCAGCAATAAACTCATTTTGTTATGCAGGTGAATGAGGACCCAAAAGCGACTTGGCGAAAACAGAGTCTTTAATCCAGTTAAAGGAAATAGCAATACTCCTAGACAAAACGGAGCGGTAAATAAAGCAAAAGAAACAATTTCACTCGTAATCACGAGAACTGTCTGGAGACTCGATAATGAACTGCAGGTTGCCTCGGGAAGGCACTTGACCGTAGCAGACTCAGACACCTGCTCACCACGCAGCATCTGAGGGAAACACGACACGACAGGGCGATACAAAGACACAGCACGGTGAACAGTATACAAGGATCCGACAGGGCAGAAACGGAAAACAAGGGGAGAAATAGGGACTCTAATCAGGGGAAAAGATAGGGAACAGGTGTGGGAAGACTAAATGATTGATTAGGGGAATAGGAACAGCTGGGAGCAGGAACGGAACGATAGAGAGAAGAGAGAGAGAGAGGGAGAGAGAAAAAGGGGAACGAACCTAAAAAGACCAGCAGGGGGGAAACGAACAGAAGGAAAAGCAAAATGACAAGACAATATAAGACAAAACATGACAGTACCCCCCCACTCACCGAGCGCCTCCTGGCGCACTCGAGGAGGAATCCTGGCGGCAACGGAGGAAATCATCAATCAGTGAACGGTCCAGGACGTCCCGAGACGGAACCCAACTCCTCTCCTCAGGACCGTAACCCTCCCAATCCACTAAGTATTGGTGACCCCGTCCCCGAGAACGCATGTCCATGATCTTACGTACCTTGTAAATAGGTGCGCTCTCGACAAGGACGGGAGGGGGGGAGGGAAGACGAACGGGAGTGCGAAGAAAGGGCTTGACACAGGAGACATGGAAGACAGGATGGACGCGACGAAGATGTCGCGGAAGAAGCAATCGCACAGCGACAGGATTGACGACCTGGGAGACACGGAACGGACCAATGAACCGCGGAGTCAACTTACGAGAAGCTGTCGTAAGAGGAAGGTTGCGAGTGGAAAGCCACACTCTCTGGCCGCAACAATACCTTGGACTCTTAATCCTACGTTTATTGGCGGCTCTCACAGTCTGTGCCCTGTAACGGCAAAGTGCAGACCTCACCCTCCTCCAGGTGCGCTCACAACGTTGGACAAACGCTTGAGCAGAGGGAACGCTGGACTCGGCAAGCTGGGATGAGAACAGAGGAGGCTGGTAACCCAGACTACTCTGAAACGGAGATAACCCGGTAGCAGACGAAGGAAGCGAGTTGTGAGCGTATTCTGCCCAGGGGAGCTGTTCTGCCCAAGACGCAGGGTTTCTGAAAGAAAGGCTGCGTAGTATGCGACCAATCGTCTGATTGGCCCTCTCTGCTTGACCGTTAGACTGGGGATGAAACCCGGAAGAGAGACTGACGGACGCACCAATCAAACGACAGAACTCCCTCCAAAACTGTGACGTGAATTGCGGACCTCTGTCTGAAACGGCGTCTAACGGGAGGCCATGAATTCTGAACACATTCTCGATGATGATTTGTGCCGTCTCCTTAGCGGAAGGAAGTTTAGCGAGAGGAATGAAATGTGCCGCCTTAGAGAACCTATCGACAACCGTAAGAATCACAGTCTTCCCCGCAGACAAAGGCAGACCGGTAATGAAGTCTAGGGCGATGTGAGACCATGGTCGAGAAGGAATGGGGAGCGGTCTGAGACGACCGGCAGGAGGAGAGTTACCTGACTTAGTCTGCGCGCAGTCCGAACAAGCAGCCACGAAACGGCGCGTGTCACGCTCCTGAGTCGGCCACCAAAAGCGCTGGCGAATAGAAGCAAGAGTGCCTCGAACACCGGGATGACCAGCTAACTTGGCAGAGTGAGCCCACTGAAGAACAGCCAGACGAGTGGAAACAGGAACGAAAAGAAGGTTACTAGGACAAGCGCGCGGCGACGCAGTGTGCGTGAGTGCTTGCTTAACCTGTCTTTCAATTCCCCAGACTGTCAACCCGACAACACGCCCATAAGGAAGAATCCCCTCGGGATCAGTAGAAGCCACAGAAGAACTAAAAAGACGGGATAAGGCATCAGGCTTGGTGTTCTTGCTACCCGGACGGTAAGAAATCACAAACTCGAAACGAGCGAAAAATAACGCCCAACGAGCTTGACGAGCATTAAGTCGTTTGGCAGAACGGATGTACTCAAGGTTCTTATGGTCTGTCCAAACGACAAAAGGAACGGTCGCCCCTTCCAACCACTGTCGCCATTCGCCTAGGGCTAAGCGGATGGCGAGCAGTTCGCGGTTACCCACATCATAGTTGCGTTCAGATGGCGACAGGCGATGAGAAAAATAAGCGCAAGGATGAACCTTATCGTCAGACTGGAAGCGCTGGGATAGAATGGCTCCCACGCCTACCTCTGAAGCGTCAACTTCGACAATGAATTGTCTAGTGACGTCAGGAGTAACGAGGATAGGAGCGGACGTAAAACGTTCTTTTAGAAGATCAAAAGCTCCCTGGGCGGAACCGGACCACTTAAAACACGTCTTGACAGAAGTAAGAGCTGTGAGAGGGGCAGCAACTTGACCGAAATTACGAATGAAACGCCGATAGAAATTAGTGAAACCTAGAAAGCGCTGCAACTCGACACGTGACCTTGGAACGGGCCACTCACTGACAGCTTGGACCTTAGCGGAATCCATCTGAATGCCTTCAGCGGAAATAACGGAACCGAGAAAAGTAACGGAGGAGACATGAAAAGAGCACTTCTCAGCCTTCACGTAGAGACAATTCTCTAAAAGGCGCTGGAGAACACGTCGAACGTGCTGAACATGAATCTCGAGTGACGGTGAAAAAATCAGGATATCGTCAAGGTAGACAAAAACAAAGATGTTCAGCATGTCTCTCAGAACATCATTAACTAATGCCTGAAAAACAGCTGGCGCATTGGCGAGACCAAACGGCAGAACCCGGTACTCAAAATGCCCTAACGGAGTGTTAAACGCCGTTTTCCACTCGTCCCCCTCTCTGATGCGCACGAGATGGTAAGCGTTACGAAGGTCCAACTTAGTAAAGCACCTGGCTCCCTGCAGAATCTCGAAGGCTGATGACATAAGGGGAAGCGGATAACGATTCTTAACCGTTATGTCATTCAGCCCTCGATAATCCACGCAGGGGCGCAGAGTACCGTCCTTTTTCTTAACAAAAAAAAACCCCGCCCCGGCCGGAGAGGAAGAAGGCACTATGGTACCGGCGTCAAGAGACACAGACAAATAATCCTCGAGAGCCTTACGTTCGGGAGCCGACAGAGAGTATAATCTACCCCGAGGACGAGTGGTCCCCGGAAGGAGATCAATACTACAATCATACGACCGGTGAGGAGGAAGGGAGTTGGCTCGGGACCGACTGAAGACCGTACGCAGATCATGATATTCCTCCGGCACTCCTGTCAAATCGCCAGGTTCCTCCTGAGAAGTGGGGACAGAAGAAATGGGAGGGATGGCAGACATTAAACACTTCACATGACAAGAAACGTTCCAGGATAGGATAGAATTACTAGACCAATTAATAGAAGGATTATGACATACTAGCCAGGGATGACCCAAAACAACAGGTGTAAAAGGTGAACGAAAAATCAAAAAAGAAATAGTCTCACTGTGGTTACCAGATACTGTGAGGGTTAAAGGTAGTGTCTCAAATCTGATACTGGGAAGATGACTACCATCTAAGGCGAACATGGGCGTAGGCTTGTCTAACTGTCTGAAAGGAATGTCATGTTTCCGAGCCCATGCTTCGTCCATGAAACAACCCTCAGCCCCAGAGTCTATCAAGGCACTGCATGTAGCACCCGAACCGGTCCAGCGTAGATGGACCGACATAGTAGTACAGGATCTAGATGGAGAGACCTGAGTAGTAGCGCTCACCAGTAGCCCTCCGCTTACTGATGAGCTCTGGCTTTTACTGGACATGAATTGACAAAATGTCCATCAAATCCGCAATAGAGGCACAGGCGGTTGGTGATCCTCCGTTCCCTCTCCTTAGTCGAGATGCGAATACCTCCCAGCTGCATGGGCTCAGTCTCTGAGCCAGAGGAGGGAGATGGTTGCGATGCGGAGCAGGGAAACACCGTTGACGCGAGCTCTCTTCCACGAGCTTGGTGACGAAGATCTACCCGTCGTTCTATGCGGATGGCGAGAGCAATCAAAGAGTCCACACTGGAAGGAACCTCCCGGGAGAGAATCTCATCTTTAACCACTGCGTGGAGTCCCTCCAGAAAACGAGCGAGCAGCGCCGGCTCGTTCCAGTCACTAGAGGCAGCAAGAGTGCGAAACTCTATAGAGTAATCCGTTATGGATCGATCACCTTGGCATAGGGAAGCCAGGGCCCTAGAAGCCTCCCTACCAAAAACTGAACGGTCAAAAACCCGAATCATCTCCTCTTTAAAGTTCTGGTAATTGTTTGAACAATCAGCCCTTGCCTCCCAGATAGCTGTGCCCCACTCTCGAGCCCGGCCAGTAAGGAGTGAAATGACGTAAGCAACCCGAGCTCTCTCTCTAGAGTATGTGTTGGGTTGGAGAGAGAACACAATATCACACTGGGTGAGAAAGGAGCGGCACTCAGTGGGCTGCCCGGAGTAGCAAGGTGGGTTATTAACCCTAGGTTCCGGAGACTCGGCAGACCAGGAAGTAACAGGTGGCACGAGACGAAGACTCTGGAACTGTCCAGAGAGGTCGGAAACCTGAGCGGCCAGGTTCTCCATGGCATGACGAGCAGCAGACAATTCCTGCTCGTGTCTGCCGAGCATGGCTCCTTGGATCTCGACAGCAGTGTTACGAGCGTCTGTAGTCGCTGGGTCCATTCTGGTCGGATCCTTCTGTTATGCAGGTGAATGAGGACCCAAAAGCGACTTGGCGAAAACAGAGTCTTTAATCCAGTTAAAGGAAATAGCAATACTCCTAGACAAAACGGAGCGGTAAATAAAGCAAAAGAAACAATTTCACTCGTAATCACGAGAACTGACTGGAGACTCGATAATGAACTGCAGGTTGCCTCGGGAAGGCACTTGACCGTAGCAGACTCAGACACCTGCTCACCACGCAGCATCTGAGGGAAACACGACACGACAGGGCGATACAAAGACACAGCACGGTGAACAGTATACAAGGATCCGACAGGGCAGAAACGGAAAACAAGGGGAGAAATAGGGACTCTAATCAGGGGAAAAGATAGGGAACAGTTGTGGGAAGACTAAATGATTGATTAGGGGAATAGGAACAGCTGGGAGCAGGAACGGAACGATAGAGAGAAGAGAGAGAGAGAGGGAGAGAGAAAAAGGGGAACGAACCTAAAAAGACCAGCAGGGGGAAAACGAACAGAAGGAAAAGCAAAATGACAAGACAATATAAGACAAAACATGACACATTTACCAAATGTTTTCTCTAGTTGCGGATAAGACCTTCACAATGGTCAGGAGGTATTTTGGAACATTCATCTTTACAAAACTGTTTCAGTTCAACAATATTCTTAGGATGTCTGGTGTGAACCACTCTCGAGGTCATGCCACAGCATTTTAATCAGGATTTATTTATTTATTTATTTATTTCACCTTTATTTAACCAGGTAGGCAAGTTGAGAACAAGTTCTCATTTACAATTGCGACCTGGCCAAGATAAAGCAAAGCAGTTCGACAGATACAACGACACAGAGTTACACATGGAGTAAAACAAACATACAGTCAATAATACAGTATAAACAAGTCTATATACAATGTGAGCAAATGAGGTGAGAAGGGAAAGGCAAAAAAGGCCATGGTGGCAAAGTAAATACAATATAGCAAGTAAAACACTGGAATGGTAGTTTTGCAATGGAAGAATGTGCAAAGTAGACATAAAAATAATGGGGTGCAAAGGAGCAAAATAAATAAATAAATTAAATACAGTTGGGAAAGAGGTAGTTGTTTGGGCTAAATTATAGGTGGGCTATGTACAGGTGCAGTAATATGTAAGATGCTCTGACAGTTGGTGCTTAAAGCTAGTGAGGGAGATAAGTGTTTCCAGTTTCAGAGATTTTTGCAGTTCCTTCCAGTCACTGGCAGCAGAGAACTGGAAGGAGAGGCGGCCAAAGAAAGAATTGGTTTTGGGGGTGACCAGAGAGATATACCTGCTGGAGCGTGTGCTACAGGTGGGAGATGCTATGGTGACCAGCGAGCTGAGATAAGGGGGGACTTTACCTAGCAGGGTCTTGTAGATGACATGGAGCCAGTGGGTTTGGCGACGAGTATGAAGCGAGGGCCAGCCAACGAGAGCGTACAGGTCGCAATGGTGGGTAGTATATGGGGCATTGGTGACAAGGATGAGGTCAGGACTCTGACTGTGCCACTCCAGAAGGAACATTTTCTTCTGTTGAAGCCATTCTGTTGTTCATTTACTTCTATGTTTTGGATCGTTGTCCTGTTGCATCACCCAACTTCTGTTGAGGTTCAATTGGCTAGCTAGCTGCGATGAACCAGGTGAAAAGGTTCAGAGCTTGCGGTAGGAATCCGGGGATATGGAGAGAAAATAGGCCCGGTATGCTCTGGTTTGAGTTGTGTTGTACAAACTGGCGAGCACTTTCGGAGCTGAAGGTTAGCTGATGACCGCTAGCAGTGGTTAGTTGACTACTAGCTAGTAGCTAATGAGCTGGCTAGCTTCTGTTGGGGGATTCTGGTTCAGAAGTAAAGAAAGATACTTTAGAAAAACAGATCCACACCACATTGGGTGAGGCGGGTTGCAGGAGAGTATTTTGAAGTTGAGGTTTAGAAAAACATAAAAAAAGATATGTGAATAAAAAAATATAAAAAGATATACATGGGACACGACAAGACGAAGGACAAAGACGTCTGACTGATACACCATCTTGTGTATGATCTCGTATCATTGATTGGACTCCAGGTTAGCTGACTCCTGACTCCAATTAGCTTTTGGAAAAGTCATTTGCCTAGGGGTCACATACTTTTTCCAACCTACACTGTGAATGTTTAAATGATGTATTCAATATAGACAAGAAAAATACAATAATTTGTGTGTTATTAGTTTAAGCAGACTGTGTTCATCTATTGTTGTGACTAAAATGAAGATCAGATTAAAAAAAACATTATGACTAATTTATGCAGAAATCCAGGTAATTCCAAAGGGTTCACTTACTTTTTCTTGCCACTGTATTTCTGTATTTCATTTTCAATAAATGTGAAGATTTTTATTGAAACACGTTTTCAATATGTCATTATGAGGTTTTGTGTTAAAATTTGAATTCCGACTGTAACAGAACAGAATGTGGAATAAATCAAGGCGTATAAATATTTTCTGAAAGCACAGTACATTTCCAGTGTATAGTGCCTGTGCATGTGTGTGTGTGTGTGTGCATGTGCACGTCTATGTGCCTATGCGTGTGTGTGGGCAGCCAGCTGCTCACCCACTTGCCTGACTCTACCTCACCGTAATCACAGAGCAGCAGCATGGAAATGACATGCTTGATAATGGGACAGACAGACAGTGGTCTAATATAGCAGTATTCCAGGTCATGGTCAACCCCTCTTTTTCCATTGTCATTTCAACTAGTGCCTTGATCATCTCCACTCACACAAAGTTCTGGATGTTTGAGAAGTTGTTTAGGTTGTGATTTCAGGGATGGAGGTGTCCTGTTGTTATGGTGTATTAACTATTTTCCTATACACCCCAAATGGTACCCTATTCCCTATGTAGTGCACTACTTTTGACCAGAGCCAATGTGGTGCACTATATAGGGAATAGAGTGCTATTTGGGATGCAAACTATGTTTAATCTTTGTTCCTTCTCTCCTGACCGGGATAAAGAGTCTGACATTACATTAGATTGTTGGGAAGACCCCAATGTCTGTAATTATTGGTTCATGTCAGCACTAGTTTATGCACCAGTTTATATGCAAAACGATCTCTTATCACAGTGTAATATCTAACACAACACACTACAACATGTGTGAGTTCTTTCAAGGCCTAGCCTGTTCTCAAAGATAAGGGTGACACATTGCAATAAAGCATAATGAGATTCAATTCTATTTTTCCATCTAAAGATTAAAAGCTAGTCTTCAGTAGTAATCTCTGTTTTAGGTGTGATGCTACCAGCTGCTGATTGCCACAGATAAACCAAATGAGATGCAGATCGAGTCTCCTGGGTATCCAAAGGATACCAGTTAACTAATCTCTGAAGATTAGAACAATTAATTCACTATGGCTCAATCCCAATAGGCCTGGTCAAAGTAGTGCACTAAATGGGGAATATGGTGCCATCTAAGGACACACCTGTATTGATAATCTGTGGTCCCTAGGGGAGAAGGAGGAGGGTCTAGCCAAGCCTCTCCTCCATTGTCTTCTGGGGCCCTCCCAAATGGTACCCTACTCCCTATATACATTTTTGACCAGAGTCCTATAGGTTGGTTAAAAGTAGTGCACTAAATACGAAATAGGGTGCCATTTGAGACAGCCTGGTTCTTCTGAATCACATTCACATCCCTCAAAGACTTTTCTCTCTCTCTCTCTCTCTCTCTCTCTCTCTCTCTCTCTCTCTCTCTCTCTCTCTCTCTCTCTCTCTCTCTCTCTCTCTCTCTCTCTCTCTCTCTCTCTCTCTCAGAGGTAAATCAAACGTTTCAGTAAACCATCTGTAGCACTGTAGGCTACAATGTAAAGGGGGCCGTGAATTTGACAGTAATTTATAGGCAGTTAATTAGTAAGTACATTTCTGTATTTCATATTGCAGTATATCTACTGTGATCTAAATACAGTATCAAAGCAAGCACTGTGTAATGACACACACTACAATACTGTAAATGTACTGTAATCGACTGTAAAAAAGTAAATGCTACTGTAATCATAATGGATGGTTGAATGAATGAAATTTGTTGAGGGGAGATGGGGTTTGTTTTTCACAGTATTTTGCTGTAATTACATGGTATTGCTGCAAGCAGGCTGTTTGATAGTACTATGTTTACACATTACAGCATTACAGCACATTACAGTGAATATTTGGTGTTTTATATCACTTGTACTTCTAAAGACTTAACAAAGGCTTCCAAACAGGGCGACCACAAAAATACCAAAAGGACATAGCAAAATTCTCAACCCCACTGTCACTCCAATCTGTCCCCTATACCATTGAAGTTGATGGAGCACTATAACCACACAAGTTAAATTGGTACAGCCTTCTCATTAAAGGATGCAACAAATACAGCCAATTACAAGGCACACCTCAAAATATGTTAATGAGCCAGAAACAACAATACCATGCACCTACTAGTGGTCAAATGGTTTTTGGTGAGAGAGAGAGAGAGAGAGAGAGAGAGAGAGAGAGAGAGAGAGAGAGAGAGAGAGAGAGAGAGAGAGAGAGAGAGAGAGAGAGAGAGAGAGAGAGAGAGAGAGAGAGAGAGAGAGAGAGAGAGGGCACGTGAAAGAGAGAGACAGAAAGAGGAGAGAGAGAGGCCACGTGAAAGAGAGAGAGAGATGCAGAGATGGGGCAGTGGTGGAAAAAGTACAAAATGTTCATACTTGAGTAAAAGTAAAGATAACTTAAAAGAAAATGACTCAAGTAAAAGTGAAAGTCATCCAGTAAAATACTACTTGAGTAAAAGTCTAAAAGTATTTGATTTGAAATGTACTTAAGAATCAAAAGTAAAAGTAAAAATATCTACAGGTCGCCAGGGGCACACTGCAACCCTAAGATGTCATTTACAAATGAAGCATGTGTGTTTAGTGAGTCCTCCAGATCAGACCCAGTAGGGGTGACCAGGGATGTTCTCTTGATAAGTGTGTGAATTGGGCAATTTTCCTGTCCTGCTAAGCATTCAAAATGTAACGAGTACTTTTGGTTGTCAGGGATAATGTAAGGATGTAATGTAATTATTTTCTTTAGGAATGTAGTGGAGTAAAAGTAAAAGTTGTTAAAATATAAATAGTGAAATAAAGTACAGATACCTCCACAAATGTAGTACTTTCAAGTACTTTACTTAAGTACTTTACACCACTGGATGGGGTGGGAGGTGGGGGGGGGGTGTAGCAGGGAGGAGAGAGAAACAGACTTTAGAATTGTATTTTTAGTTATTGTGACTACTAATTTATTTTCATAACACCACAAAATCCTCCTCTGAGCCCCCCCCCCCTCCGAAGATAGAAAGAGAGAGAGATTGTTGGGAGGAGGCAAAACACAGAACATCTGTCCATGCTCTCTGGAATGCTGGGAATCTGCAGGAGAATATAAAAGGAATGGGAATGGAATCACAATATTGAGTCAAGGACAGAGGTATTGCTGCAATGTTCTACAAAAGAGCGTTGTCTCATTGTGGTATTTTATTCATTGTCCTTGGGTGGTGTAAATATTGTGACTGTTGCGTAAGAGTATCATTTGAAATGTAATGTCTGACATCCAGGTTGCGTCCCAAATGGCACCCTATTTTGTATATAGTGCACTAATTTTAACCAGAGCTCTATGGATGCAGCCCCAGATATGCTTATTGTCTTGTTTGGGTAGGTGATCTTAGAGGTTTTACACAAGTTTGAAGTTAAGTGAAGAGAAGTCTGAGCACAACAATAACATGTTTGGTTGTTGGCAGGCAGCAGGCCCTCAACCATACAGCCACATGTTGCAGCTGGCTGTATGGTTGAACCCCCCCCCCCCCTCTGCCCCCCCCCTGTCCCTCTGTTCTATAGGAACCACAGTCTTTTGACATTCCTCTCCTGTCCTGACAGTCAGTCTGGTTCATTCCACTGATTAGAGAGAATATAGAGGAAAGGCAATGCTCTTGACAGATGAAAATATGCTGTGCAGCCTTGTGGTAATAGCAGTATTTAGCTGGTGGTTAGCATGCAGTGTTAGGAGTGGTGTGCCAGTTTACTGAGAGATTTATTACTGAACGAGCCCTCATCTCAGACCCTAAAAGCGTCTGCATGCTTCCCATCCGAAACAGTTCAGAACAGTTTGTGCACATATTACGACAACATTTTGTGACGTTTTTGTTTGTTTCGGCAAGGTTTTATTCTGCTGTTTGGCCACACATTTTTTCTCAAGGCAAGCCGGTGTCAGTAGCCGAAGTCTATGCCCCTTCGTCTGTGATTGGTCAACAGTAGAGATTGTTCAAGGAAATGTTTGCTGTCATTCCACAAGAGACGAATAGTAAAAAACACATCTTAAAGGAAAATGAAATAGAAATACCCAGTAGAAACATTGTAATCAACTATAGAGAAACAGCAGTCTCCTGTTTCTGGCCCTGGCAGGCTTGCATCTGTAGCTGTTGGTTGTCTTTGGCAGCCTCTCCTAGGCCCTCCGACCATTGCCTTCACATAGCTGTCATAGCAGCCTGCGGGTTGGGGAAACGGCTCTACATTGCTCACCGCTCACCAGCAGAGCAATATCCCATCAACTCTGCCTCCTGAATCACACACACACTGACACACACAGAGACACACAAACACACATGCATAAGTACACGCACACACATACACAGTTGTTGTAAGATTTTAGTTCACGGCTACAAAGTAGGTACTGTCATTACATTAGCCAGTTAGGATTGAGACAATTACATAAGCTCTTGTGTTTGATGTATTTAGTCCCTAGTGCTCAGTGTGACTGTGTCTTTATGTCAGGTCATGTTCAGTTCTCTGACTGACCCTGCAGATTCTATGGCTTCTATGGCAATGTCCCAAATGGCAACCTATTCCCTATTTTGACTGTAGCCCAATAGTGTGCAATACGGGACGCAGACAGAGTCTAAACCAAGCTCCGCATAGCACGGCTCGACTCAACTGCTTTTCAGCCCAGGTTCCCTCTTTTCTGTCATTTAGTCTTTGAAACAAACACGTCTGTTTTCCAGCAGGGCAGCGAGAGCCTCCTTTCGAAACATCCAGATATGTTTGACTAGAGCTGTTCCCACTCCTAACCTCCTAACCCTAACCCAGCTGTGTCTCAAAGTGCACCCTATTCCCTACGTCCTATGTTTGACCAGGGCCTCTGGTCAAATGTAGTGCACTATATAAGGGATAGGGTGCCATTTTGGACGCAACCAGGACCTCTTCACCTCAGCAGCTGAGCCAGATGAGACCAGATGAAGATAAAGGCAGCCTTTCATTAAAGCAGGCAATTGTTCAACGTGTTCCTCCAACTGTTGTGCCAATGTTGTTCATAAGAGCTGGCAAAGGGAAGAATGAGTTCCCCCCTCTTCTTCTACACTTAACAAAAATATAAACGCAACATCTAAAGTGTTGGTCCCATGTTTCATGAGCTGAAATAAAAGATCACAGAAATGTTCCATACGCACAAATAGGTTATTTCTCTCAAATGTTGTGCACAAATGTGTTTACATCCCTGTTAGTAAGCATTTCTCCTTTGCCAAGATAATCCAATCACCTGACAGGTGTGGCATATCAAGAACCCGATTAAACAGCATGATCATTACACAGGTGCACCTTGTGCTGGGGACAATAAATGGCCACTCTAAAATGTGCAGTATAGTCACACAACACTATGCCACAGATGTTTCATGTTTTGAGGGAGTATGCAATTGGCATGCTGACAGCAGGAATGCCCACCAGAGCAGTTGCCAGAGAACTTAATGTTAATTTCTCTACCGTAAGCCGCCTACAACATTGTTTTAGAGAACTTGGCAGTACGTCCAACCTGCCTCACAACCATGATGTGTGGGCGAGTGGTTTGCTGATGTCAACATTGTGAACAAAGTGCCCCATGGTGGCGGTGGGGTTATGGTATGGGCAGGCATAAACTATGGACAACCAACACAATTGCATTTTATCGATGGCAATTTGAATGCACAGAGATGCCTTGACGAGATCCTGAGGCCCATTGTTGTTCCATTCATCCGCTACCATCACCTCATGTTTCAGCATGATAATACACAGACCCATGTCGCAAGGATCACTACACAATTCCTGGAAGCTGAAAATGTCCCAGTTCGTCCATGGCCTGCATACTCAGCAGACATGTCACCCATTGAGCATATTCGGAATGCTCTGATCGATGTGTACAACAGCCAGTTTCCAGTTCCTGCCAATATCCAGCAACTTCGCACAGCCATTGAATAGGAGTGGGACAACATTCCACGGGCCACAATCAACAGCCTGACCAACTCTATGGAAAGGAGATGTGTCACGCTCCATGAGGCAAATGGTGGTCACACCAGAAACGGACTGGTTTTCTGATCCACACCCCTACTTTTTTTAAAGTATCTGTGACCAACAGATGCATATCTGTATTCCCAGTCATGTGAAATCCATAGATTAGGGCCTAATGAATTCATATCTATTGACTGATTTTCTTATGTGAACTGAAACTCGATAAATTCTTAGAAATGTCCTTATATGAACTGTAACTCAGTAAATTCTTTGAAATTGTTGCATTTTACATTTATATTTTTGTTCAGTATAGTTCAGGGAGAGTAGCTCCATTTATTTAGTAGCAAGCTACTGAACTGGTTGGAGTTTTCCTGCTTTTTGTCTCGTTCCAAAGTCATGCCCTTCTGCACACAGAGGTCAGAACTCAGACTACAGTCTATCATAGCAGACCGTATAAGACACTGTAGTAAACAAAAGCAATGTATTATGCATTCTGTGAGCTTTTTATCTGCTTGTTCAGACAACAACAAAGCCAACGCAAACACAGATAGGACCACCAAGGCCACTAAGGAATGTCATTCAACCTAGCAGCACGCAACAGAACCAAAAGGGGACCATTCTATCTAATGTACACTCGCTCCATATCTCTCTAGTTACACTGTATATTTACCAGATGCTCTTATCAAGACCGACATACTGTAGTGAGTGAATACATTTTCACACTGGTCCCCCGTGGAAATCAAACCCACAACCCCCCATGGCATTGCAAGCACCGTGCTCTACCAACTGAGCCACACAGGACTTCTGACTCTTTTCAGTTTCAATTCGCCATTGAACACTATTGTATGTGAAACAACCCAGGACAATCGCCTTTGGAAAGTATTCAGAACCCTTGACTTTTTCCACATTTTGTTATGTGACTTATTGTCTTAACAGTCTTATTCTAAAATGTATTAAATTATTTTCACCCTTCATCAAGCTACACACAATACCCCATAAAAACAAAGTAAGAACAGGTATTTTAACATTTTTGGTTAAAAAAATATTTAAAAAATATCACATTTACATAAGTATCCAGACCCTTTACTCAGTACTTTGTTGAAGCCCCTTTGATAGCGATTACAGCCTCGATTCTTAGTGAGTATGACACTACAAGCGTGGCACACCTGTAATTGGGGAGTTTCTACCATTCTTCTCTGCAGATTCTCTCAAGCTCTGTCAGGTTGGATGGGGAGTTTTGCTGCACAGCTATTTTCATGTCTCCCCATCGATGTTCGATTACATCCGGGCTCTGGTTTGGCCACTCAAGGACATTTAGTGACTAGTCCCTAAGCCTCCTCTGCGTTGTCTTGGCTGTGTGCTTAGAGTCGTTGTTCTGTTGGAAGGTGAACCTTCGCCCCAGTCTGAGGTCCTGAGCGCTCTGGAGCAGGTTTTCATCAAGGATCTCTCTGTACTTTGCTCCATTCATCCTTGCCTCGATCCTGACTAGTCTCCCAGTCCCTGCTGCTGACAAACATTCCCACAGCATGATACTGCCACTACCATGCTTCCTCTTAGGGATGGTGCCAGGTTTCTTCCAGACATGACGCTTGGCATTCAGGCCAATGAGCTCAATCTTGGTTTCATCAGACCAGAGAATGTTATTTCTCATGGTCTGAGAGTCATTAGGTGCCTTTTAGCAAACTCCAAGTGGGCTGTCATGTGCCTTTTACTGAGGGGCTTCCGTCTGGCCACTCTACCATAAAGGCCTGATTGGTGGAGTGCTGCAGAGATGGTTGTCCTTCTGGAAGGTTCTCCCATCTCCACAGAGGAATTCTAGTGCTCTGTCAGAGTGACCATCGGGTTCTTGGTCACCTCCCTGACCAAGGCCCTTCTCCCCTGATTCCTCAATTTGACCGGGCGGCCAGCTCTAGGAAGAGTCTTGGTGGTTCCAAACTTCTTCCATTTAAGAATGATGGAGGCCACTGTGTTCTTGGGGACCTTCAATGCTGCATAAATGTTCTTGTACCCTTCCCCAGAAGGGGTACCAAGTTGTGTCTCTCGACACAATCCTGTCTCGGAGCTCTACGGACAATGCACCTGAGGTCAATTTCGAGTCTCATAGCAAAAGGTCTGAATACTAATGTAAAGAAGGTATTTTGACAAACCCTTTTTGGTTGCAAGTAGAAACCTTTTGGTTCCAGGTAGAACCCTTTCTACAGAGGATTCTACATGGAACTCAAAACGGTTCTACCTGGAATAAAAAAGTCTTCCCCTATGGGGACAGTTGAAGAACCCTTTTGGAACCCTTTTTTCTAAGAGTGTCTTTTTTCCTTACAACTATGGCACATTTAATGTAGATATGACAATACTGTGCAAGCATACAGTAACAGTAGTGTTTCCTGTGTTTATGACTGTTGTCACGTTCGTTGAAATGAGTGGACCAAGGCTCTGGTTCAACCCTCGGCTCCGCCGACCACTCCTTGTGCCCTCCCCAACTTTTTGGGGGGGCTGCCTCTCGGACTTCCGTTGTGGTTGCGAACCCCAGAGTCGTGGTGTCATGTTTTGTCATTGATTATCATGTCTTGTCTCTGTGCTTTCCTTCTATTCGTTTCCCTCTGCTGGTCTTATTAGGTTCTTTCCCTCTTTCTATCCCTCTCTCTCCCCCTCCCTCTCTCCCTCTCTCGCTCTCTCTCTCTATCGTTCCGTTCCTGCTCCCAGCTGTTCCTCATTTCTCCTAACTACCTCATTTACTCTTTTCACACCTGTCCCCTATTTTGCCCTCTGATTAGAGTCCCTATTTCTCCCTCTGTTTTCCGCTTCTGTCCTTGTCGGATCCTTGTATGATGTTCGCTGTTCTGTGTCCTTGTTCCGCCCTGTCGTGTTTTACCTTCTTCAGATGCTGCGTGTGAGCAGGTGTCATTGTCAGCTACGGCCGATGCCTTCCCGAAGCGACCTGCAGTCTGTGGTCGCGTCTCCAGTCATTCCTCTCTACTGACGAGTGGATTTCTGCTTTCCTGTGTTTGCTTTCACCTACATAATATCCAGGATTATCACTTTTGTCTAAGACTGGAATAAAGACTCTGTTTTCGTTAAGTCGCTTTTGGGTCCTCATTCACCTGCATAACAGAAGGATCCGACCAAGAATGGACCCAGCGACTACGGATTCTCGCAACACTGCCGTCGAGATCCAGGGAGCAATGCTCGGCAGACACGAGCAGGAATTGTCTGCTGCTCGTCATGCCGTTGAGACCCTGGCCGCTCAGGTTTCCGACCTCTCAGGACAGTTTCAGAGTCTTCGTCTCGTGCCACCAGCTACTTCCTGGTCTTCCGAGTCTCCGGAACCTAGGGTTAATAACCCACCATGTTACTCTGGGCAGCCCACTGAGTGCCGCTCCTTTCTCACCCAGTGTGAGATTGTGTTCTATCTCCAACCCAACACATACTCAAGAGAGAGAGCTCGGATCGCTTACGTCATTTCACTCCTTACTGGTCGGGCTCGGGAGTGGGGCACAGCGATCTGGGAGGCAAGGGCTGAGTGTTCTAACAATTATCTGAACTTTAAAGAGGAGATGATACGGGTTTTTGATCGTTCAGTTTTTGGTAAGGAGGCTTCCAGGGCCCTGGCTTCCCTATGTCAAGGTGATCGATCCATAACGGATTACTCTATAGAGTTTCGCACTCTTGCTGCCTCCAGTGACTGGAACGAGCCGGCGTTGCTCGCTCGTTTTCTGGAGGGACTCCACGCTGAGGTTAAAGATGAGATTCTCTCCCGGGAGGTTCCTTCCAGCGTGGACTCTTTGATTGCACTCGCCATCCGCATAGAACGACGGGTAGATCTTCGTCACCGAGCTCGTGGAAGAGAGCTCGCGTTAACGGTGTTCCCCCTCTCCGCATCTCAACCATCGCCTCCCTCCGGCTCAGAGACTGAGCCCATGCAGCTGGGAGGTATTCGCATCTCGACTAAGGAGAGGGAACGGAGGATCACCCGCCTTTGCCTCTATTGCGGTTCTGCTGGACATTTTGTCATTTCATGTCCAGTAAAAGCCAGAGCTCATCAGTAAGCGGAGGGCTACTGGTGAGCGCTACTACTCAGGTCTCTCCATCAAGATCCTGTACTACCTTGTCGGTCCATCTACGCTGGACCGGTTCGGCTGCTTCCTGCAGTGCCTTGATAGATTCTGGGGCTGAGGGTTGTTTTATGGACGAAGCATGGGCTCTGAAACATGACATTCCTCTCAGACAGTTAGGGAAGCCCACGCCCATGTTCGCCTTAGATGGTAGTCTTCTCCCCAGTATCAGATGTGAGACACTACCTTTAACCCTCACAGTATCTGGTAACCACAGTGAGACCATTTCTTTTTTGATTTTTCGTTCACCTTTTACACCTGTTGTTTTGGGTCATCCCTGGCTAGTATGTCATAATCCTTCTATTAATTGGTCTAGTAATTCTATCCTATTCTGGAACGTTTCTTGTCATGTGAAGTGTTTAATGTCTGCTACCCCTCCTGTTTCTTCTGTCCCCTCTTCTCAGGAGGAACCTGGTGATTTGACAGGAGTGCCGGAGGAATATCATGATCTGCGCACGGTCTTCAGTCGGTCCAGAGCCAACTCCCTTCCTCCTCACCGGTCGTATGATTGTTGTATTGATCTCCTTCCGGGGACCACTCCCCCTCGGGGTAGACTATACTCTCTGTCGGCTCCCGAACGTAAGGCTCTCGAGGATTATTTGTCTGTTTCTCTCGACACCGGTACCGTGGTGCCTTCTTCCTCTCCCGCCGGAGCGGGGGTTTTTTTTGTTAAGAAGAAGGACGGTACTCTGCGCCCCTGCGTGGATTATCGAGGGCTGAATGACATAACGGTTAAGAATCGTTATCCGCTTCCCCTTATGTCGTCAGCCTTCGAGATTCTGCAGGGAGCCAGGTTCTTTACTAAGTTGGACCTTCGTAATCTCGTGCGCATCAGAGAGGGGGACGAGTGGAAAACGGCGTTTAACACTCCGTTAGGGCATTTTGAATACCGGGTTCTGCCGTTCGGTCTCGCTAATGCTCCAGCTGTCTTTCAGGCATTAGTTAATGATGTACTGAGAGACATGCTGAACATCTTTGTTTTCGTCTACCTTGACGATATCCTGATTTTTTCACCGTCACTCGAGATTCATGTTCAGCACGTTCGACGTGTACTCCAGCGCCTTTTAGAGAATTGTCTCTACGTGAAGGCTGAGAAGTGCGCCTTTCATGTCTCCTCTGTCACATTTCTCGGTTCTGTTATTTCCGCTGAAGGCATTCAGATGGATCCCGCTAAGGTCCAGGCTGTCAGTGATTGGCCCGTTCCAAAGTCACGTGTCGAGTTGCAGCGCTTTCTAGGTTTTGCTAATTTCTATCGGCGTTTCATTCGTAATTTCGGTCAAGTTGCTGCCCCTCTCACAGCTCTTACTTCTGTCAAGACGTGCTTTAAGTGGTCCGGTTCCGCCCAGGGAGCTTTTGATCTCCTCAAGAAGCGTTTTACATCCGCTCCTATCCTTGTTACTCCTGACGTCACTAAACAATTCATTGTCGAGGTTGACGCTTCAGAGGTGGGCGTGGGAGCCATTCTATCCCAGCGCTTCCATTCTGACGATAAGGTCCATCCTTGCGCTTATTTTTCTCATCGCCTGTCGCCATCGGAACGCAACTATGATGTGGGTAACCGCGAACTGCTCGCCATCCGCTTAGCCCTAGGCGAATGGCGACAGTGGTTGGAGGGGGCGACCGTTCCTTTTGTCGTTTGGACTGACCATAAGAACCTTGAGTACATCCGTTCTGCCAAACGACTTAATGCACGTCAAGCAAATTTGGGCGTTGTTTTTCGCTTGTTTCGAGTTCGTGATTTCTTATCGCCCGGGTAATAAGAACACCAAGCCTGATGCCTTATCCCGTCTCTTTAGTTCTTCTGTGGCTTCTACCGACCCCGAGGGGATTCTCCCTGAAGGGCGTGTTGTCGGGTTGACTGTCTGGGGAATTGAGAGACAGGTAAAGCAAGCACTCACTCACACTGCGTCGCCGCGCGCTTGTCCTAGTAACCTTCTTTTCGTTCCTGTCTCTACTCGTCTGGCTGTTCTTCAGTGGGCTCACTCTGCCAAGTTAGCTGGCCACCCCGGCGTTCGGGGTACGCTTGCTTCTATTCGCCAGCGGTTTTGGTGGCCTACTCAGGAGCGTGACACGCGCCGTTTCGTGGCTGCTTGTTCGGACTGCGCGCAGACTAAGTCAGGTAACTCTCCGCCTGCCGGTCGTCTCAGACCGCTTCCCATTCCTTCTCGACCATGGTCTCACATCGCCTTAGACTTTATTACCGGTCTGCCTTCGTCTGCGGGGAAGACTGTGATTCTTACGGTTGTCGATAGGTTCTCTAAGGCGGCACATTTCATTCCCCTTGCTAAGCTTCCTTCCGCTAAGGAGACGGCACAAATCATCATTGAGAATGTGTTCAGAATTCATGGCCTCCCGTTAGACGCCGTTTCAGACAGAGGCCCGCAATTCACGTCACAGTTTTGGAGGGAGTTCTGTCGTTTGATTGGTGCTTCCGTCAGTCTCTCTTCCGGTTTTCATCCCCAGTCTAACGGTCAAGCAGAAAGGGCCAATCAGACGATTGGTCGCATATTACGCAGCCTTTCTTTTCGAAACCCTGCGTCTTGGGCAGAACAGCTCCCCTGGGCAGAATACGCTCACAACTCGCTTCCTTCGTCTGCTACCGGGCTATCTCCGTTTCAGAGTAGTCTGGGGTACCAGCCTCCTCTGTTCTCGTCCCAGCTCACCGAGTCCAGCGTTCCCTCCGCTCAGGCTTTTGTCCAACGTTGTGAGCGCACCTGGAGGAGGGTCAGGTCTGCACTTTGCCGTTACAGGGCGCAGACTGTGAGAGCCGCCAATAAACGTAGGATTAAGAGTCCTAGGTATTGTCGCGGTCAGAGAGTGTGGCTTTCCACTCGTAACCTTCCCCTTACGACAGCTTCTCGCAAGTTGACTCCGCGGTTCATTGGTCCGTTCCGTGTCTCTCAGGTCGTCAATCCTGTCGCGGTGCGACTGCTTCTTCCGCGACATCTTCGTCGCGTCCACCCTGTCTTCCATGTCTCCTGTGTCAAGCCTTTTCTTCGCGCCCCCGTTCGTCTTCCCTCCCCCCCCCGTCCTTGTCGAGGGCGCACCTATTTACAAGGTACGGAAGATCATGGACATGCGTTCTCGTGGACGTGGTCACCAGTACTTAGTGGATTGGGAGGGTTTACGGTCCTGAGGAGAGGAGTTGGGTTCCATCTCGGGACGTGCTGGACCGTTCGTTGATTGATGATTTCCTCCGTTGCCGCCAGGGTTCCTCCTCGAGTGCGCCAGGAGGCGCTCGGTGAGTGGGGGGGTACTGTCATGTTTTGTCATTGATTATCATGTCTTGTCTCTGTGCTTTCTTTCTATTCGTTTCCCTCTGCTGGTCTTATTAGGTTCTTTCCCTCTTTCTATCCCTCTCTCTCCCCCTCCCTCTCTCCCTCTCTCGCTCTCTCTCTCTATCGTTCCGTTCCTGCTCCCAGCTGTTCCTCATTTCTCCTAACTACCTCATTTACTCTTTTCACACCTGTCCCCTATTTTGCCCTCTGATTAGAGTCCCTATTTCTCCCTCTGTTTTCCGCTTCTGTCCTTGTCGGATCCTTGTATGATGTTCGCTGTTCTGTGTCCTTGTTCCGCCCTGTCGTGTTTTACCTTCTTCAGATGCTGCGTGTGAGCAGGTGTCATTGTCAGCTACGGCCGATGCCTTCCCGAAGCGACCTGCAGTCTGTGGTCGCGTCTCCAGTCATTCCTCTCTACTGACGAGTGGATTTCTGTTTTCCTGTGTTTGCTTTCACCTAGATAATATCCAGGATTATCACTTTTGTCTAAGACTGGAATAAAGACTCTGTTTTCGTTAAGTCGCTTTTGGGTCCTCATTCACCTGCATAACACGTGGTTGTGAACCCCGGAGTCGTCGTTGATCCTCCTTCACGGCCTCCGCCTGCTTTCATGGCAGGGTCTTGTCTCCTGCCATAACCTCCTCCCATGTCCATGATGTCCTCCACTCCCTTTTCTCTCGGGCCCAGGATCTCTGCTCCTCCTGGCCACGCTGCTTGCTCCTTTGGTGGTGGGATCTTCTGTCATGTTCGTTGAAATGAGTGGACCAAGGCGCAGCGTGCGTAGACTTCCACATTTTATTTAATAGTGAATTTTACAACTAAAACAACAACGAATATTTCAAAATGTGTAGTATTGCAGTGCTCAAGGCAACTATACAAAAACAAGATCCCACAAACTAAGGTGGGAAAAAGGCTGCCAAAGTATGATCCCCAACCAGAGACAACAATAGACAGCTGCCTCTGATTGGGAACCATGCCCAGCCAACATAGAAAATACAACATAGATTGCCCACCCTAGTCACACCCTGACCTAACCAAATAGAGAATAAAAAGGCTCTCTAATGTCAGGGCGTGACAACTGTTCTCGGATGTTTAGATGTACTAGTATGTTAAGGCAGGGCTGGTTGCTCAAAACACCTTAAATTAGATGTACGGAGTGCCGTGACAACAGCAGGGCATAGAACAGCTTTCAAAGATGGCTGGAAACTATTGTTGACAGAGAAAGATAGTCATGGGCGGATAGCAGAGTATTTTTTATGAATGAGAGTAAGACTGGGAGGAGGTCAGAGTGCTTTGTGATTATGGCTTCGAGAGAGAGGAGGAGAGAGGATGAGGGAGGAGGAGGGGCTAGGAAGATCAGGGAGAGGGGGTGAGGAGTGGTGAGAAGAGGGGGTGAGGAGAGGGTATGAATGAATGAAGCTGCAGTCTCTCTCTCTCTCTCTCTCTCTCTCTCTCTCTCTCTCTCTCTCTCTCTCTCTCTCTCTCTCTCTCTCTCTCTCTCTCTCTCCGTGTGGAGTGGATTCCAGGGTGATTTACAGAAAGTGAGCTCCTTTGGCATTCTTCCTTAACTACTGTAGCCTATCAGGAGGCCCCTCATAAATGCAAACAACACACACTCAGCCAATCAGCAGACAGCAGCAGTAGCATACCCCCCTAATGTGTGAGTGTGTGTTTACTCTTCATATCACCCTCTGAGGAGCTCTATATGACAGGCTTCTAGTTAGTTCTAAGAGTGAATCTATATCCTACTGAGTGCAGGCAGAGCTTTGTTCCCCCTGGACTTCTCTGGATCAGAGGTCAGGTTAGTTCAGACTCCTTCCTTTGCTTGTCTGATGTCGTGCAGAGCTGCCATCAATGACTCCAGTCTGTCATTCAGTAATGGACAGCATAAAGTAGATTAGTTATGACTAACTTCACATTTTAACAATTTTTGAGGGGCACAAACAAGGCACTATCATTATGGCAAATACTTCACATACCTTATTATATCTCGGTTTGACACTTTCCCCTACAACATAGCAATATATCTTTGACCCTGAGAGGATCCTTTGGAATTCCTTATCTGTGCTATCTGTGTCTTTATATTTTAACCAGCTACAGCTGGATATCAAGGCATAGTGCCGCTCCTCCTCAGTAGTAATCTACTCTACTGCGCCTCAGGAATGACTGCCATGCTGTTGCGTCCATATAGGATGACACGCACACACAACACACACACTCTGAGTCCAGTGACAATACAGCCATGAGGTCACTCTGTCTTCACATCCGAACATGTTGTGTTAGCTGGAACCACATATTACCTTGCTCTCTTACGGTGCCAAATACCGAATACTGCTCCTCTCCCTTACTCCCTCTCTCACTCCCACTTCATATTTCTCTCTCATACAGTATCTCTTCTCTCCTCCCCTTTCCACCTCCCACACAAATACACACACTCACTCACTCTCACACTCCATGCCCTTACGCATATTCTGAATGGCTTAGTCAGAGCGCTAGCGGCATGCATAGAGATAGCCAGCGCTAACCTCCACTAGCCTGAGGGAGGACAGATAGAGGGATAGTTGAGATGACAGTGTTGCCCTGCAGAGGAAGACCTGCTTGACATGCTGACTGGAAACACAGTGGCTGCACTTCTGACAGGAGACTCTTCTACTCTCTCTCTTTTCTCTCTCTCTTCTACTCTCTCACTTTTCTCTCTCTCTCTTTTACTTTCGCTCCTCTGTCTCTTCTGAGAGAATCTCCTAGTCCCTCATTCTCTCTCCTGTTCTCTCTTGTGTCTTAAGATAACTTTGGTTCCACTAGGACTGTCTCTCTCCAGTGTTTTGTTGCTATGATCTCAGTTTGTCTGTTCAGACAACAAACATGACTATTCTCCACCTAACAGGTAAGACTCTACTTGCATCTCAAATGGCACCCTATTCCCTATATAGTGCACAACTTTTGACCAATCCCTATCGGCCCGGGTCAAACATAGTGCACTATAAAGGGAATATGGTTCCATTCTCTGTCTGTTTTCTGTTTTCATAGCCCTTTGAAACAGTTTATTAAATGATTATTTAAAAATTATTATTATTTATGGCAGATAGATTGTAGCTTCCATCAATGTAATTGTTTGCATCACTTCCAATCCCTCATATATCTTTTTGCAAATATATATATATATATATATATATATATATATATATATATATATATATATATATATACACATACAGTTGAAGTCGGAACTGTACATAAACCTTAGCCAAATACATTTAAACTCAGTTTTTCACAATTCCCGACATTTAATCCTAGTAAAAATTCCCTGTTTTAGGTCAGTTAGGATCACCACTTTATTTTAAGAATGTGAAATGTCAGAATAATAGTAGAGAGAATTGATTTATTTAAGCTTTTATTTATTTAATTACATCCCCAGTGGGTCAGAAGTTTACATACACTCACTTAGTATTTGGTAACATTGCCTTTAAATAATTTAACTTGGGTCAAAATGTGTTGGGTAGCCTTCCACAATAAGTTGGGTGAATTTTGGCCCATTCGTCCTGACAGAGCTGGTGTAACTGAATCAGGTTTGTAAGCCTCCTTGCTCACACGCACTTTTTCAGTTCTGTCCACAAATGTTCTATAGGTGTGAGGTCAGGGTTTTGTGATGGCCACTCCAATACGTTGACTTTGTTGTCCTTAAGCCATTTTGCCACAACTTTGGAAGTATGCTTGGGGTCATTGTCCATTTGGAAGACCCGTTTGCGACCAAACTTTAATTTTCTGACTGATGTCTTGAGATGTTGCTTCAATATATCCACATCCTTTTCCATCCTCGTGATGCCATCTATTTTGTGAAGTGCACCAGTCCCTCCTGCAGCAAAGCACCCCCACAACATGATGCTGCCACCCCTTGTCACGGCTTCTAGGAGTAGTGGGTGGAGAAGTCAGGTGCAGAGAGCAGAGGTAGTTCAATCCTGATCTTTTAATCCAGAACAACAAGTAACGGTAACGCCAAACACTAAGGCGCATTACTTAAACCAGCCCAAAAGCAGGACAAAACAGTCCGGAGAAAATAGTCCACGAGAATACACACCACATGAACAGAAAAACAAGACCGCACAAAAGCAGGCGGGCAAACCTAGTTTAAATAGCCCAAATCAAAATCCAAACAAGAAACAGGTGTAACAAATCAGACAAAACTAACAAACAGAAAGGGGATTGGTGGCAGCTAGTAGACCGCCGCCCGCCGCCCGCCTCCCGAACAGGAAGAGAAACCACCTTCGGCGTTATTCATGACAGTACCCCCCTTCTGACGCGCGGCTCCCGCAGCGCGCCGACCCCGGCTTCGAGGGCGACCCGGAGTGCGAGGCGCAGGGCGATCCGGATGGAGGCGATGGAAATCCCTTAGTAGTGATGGATCCGAAATGTCCCCCACAGGTACCCAGCACCTCTCCTCCGGACCGTACCCCTCCCAGTCCACGAGGTACTGCGGGCCCCTCACCCGGTGTCTCGAGTCCAGAACAGCTCGTACCGTGTATGCCGGGGACCCCTTGATGTCCAGAGGGGGTGCAGGGACCTCCGACACCTCACCTTCTTGTAGGGGACCAGCTACCACCGGTTTGAGGCGAGACACATGAAACGAGGGGTTAATATGATAGTAAGAGGGGAGTTGTAATCTATAACACACGTCGTTTATCCTCCTCAGGACTTTAAATGGCCCCACACACTGCGGCCCCAGCTTCCGGCAGGGCAGGCGGAGGGGCAGGTTTCAGGTCAAGAGCCAGACCCTGTCCCCTGGTGCGAACACAGGGGCCTCACTGCGGTGGCGGTCAGCGCTCTTCTTCTGCCGTCCACCAGCTTGCTTGAGAGATTCCTGGACTGCCCTCCAGGTCTCCCTAGAGAGCTGCACCCACTCCTCCACTGCAGGAGCTTCGGTCTGACTCTGATGCCACGGAGCCAAGACCGGCTGATAGCCCAGCACGCATTGGAATGGTGACATGTGGCGGAGTGGCAGAGTGAGTTCTGTGCCACCTCCGCCCATGGGGCGTACCTCGCCCATTCTCCTGGCCGGTCCTGGCAATACGACCGCAGAAACCTACCCACCTCCTGGTTCACTCTCTCCACCTGCCCATTACTCTCGGGGTGATAACCAGAGGTCAGGCTGACCGAGACCCCCAGACGCTCCATAAACACCCTACAAACTCGGGACGTGAACTAGGGACCTCAATCAGAAACGTCCTCCGGCACCCCATAGTGCCGGAAGACGTGGGTAAATAGGACCTCCACAGTCTGTAGGGCCGTAGGGAGACCAGGCAATGGGAGAAGACGGCAGGACTTAGAAAACCTGTCCACAACGACCAGGATCATAGTGTTCCCCTGAGACGGGGGAAGATCGGTAAGGAAGTCCACCGACAGATGAGACCAGGGCCGTTGTGGAACAGGGAGGGGCTGTAGCTTCCCTCTAGGCAGGTGCCTAGGAGCCTTACTCTGAGCGCACACCGAACAAGAGGAGACATAGAGCCTCACGTCCTAAGTTGGGCCACCAGTACTTCCCCCTAAGACCCCGCACTGTTCTCGCAATACCTGGATGACCTGAAGAGGGTGGTATGTGGGCCCACCAAATCAATTGATCACGGACACCAAGCGGCACGTACCTAAGACCGGTGGGACACTGTGAAGGCGCAGGTTCCGGAAGTTTAGCCAACCGCAACGCCCGCTCGATGTCCGCGGCCACCTCCCATACCACCGGTGCCACCAGCCTAGAGGCTGGAAGGATGGAAGTAGGATCGATGGACCGGTCCTCAGATGTCATAGAGACGGGACAGCACGTCGGCCTTAGTGTTGAGGGATCCTGGTCTATAAGAGATTGTGAATCTGAATCTGGTAAAGAACATGGCCCACCTAGCCTGATGAGGATTCAGTCTCATCGCCGCCTGGATATACTCCAGATTGCGGTGGTCAGTCCAGATGAGGAAAGGGTGCTTAGCCCCCTCAAGCCAGTGTCTCCATACCTTCAGGGCTTTCACCACAGCCAACAACTTCCGGTCCCCCACATCATAGTTTCGCTCCGCCGGACCTAACTTCCTCGGGAAAAAAGCGCAGGGGTGGAGCTTCGGTGGCGTGTCCGAGCGCTGTGATAGCATGGCTACAACCCCAGCCTTGGACTCGTCCACCTCCACTATGAACGCCAAAGCGGGGTCCAGATGCGTCAACACGGGAGCGTCAGTAAACAGCGCCTTCAACCGATTGAAAGCTCCGTCCGCCTCGGCCGACCACCGTAAACGCACCGGCTCCCCCTTCAGCAGTGAGGTAATAGGAGCTGCCACCTGGCCAAAACCCCCGGATAAACCTCTGGTAGTAATTGGCAAACCCTAAAAACCGCTGCACCTCCTGTACCGTGGTCGGAGTCGGCCAATTACACACAACGTTAACGCGGTCACACTCCATCACCACCCCCGAGGTGGAAATGCGATAACCCAGGAAGGAAACGGTTCATTTGGAGAACACACATTTCTCAGCCTTGACGTATAGGTCATGCTCCAGCAGTCGCCCAAGTACCTTGCACACCAGGGAGACATGCGCGGCGCGTGTAGCGGAATAGATCAGGATGTCATCAATATACACCACCACACCCTGCCCGTGCAGGTCCTTGAGAATCTCATCTACAAAGGATTGAAAGACGGCTGGAGCATTCTTTAACCCATACGGCCTGACGAGGTACTCATAGTGGCCAGATGTTGTACTAAACTCTGTTTTCCACTCATCTCCCTCCCAAATACTCACCAGATTATACGCTCTCCTGAGGTCCAGTTTCGTGAAAAAACGTGCTCCGTGGAATGATTCCACCGCCGTGGCGATGAGAGGTAGCGGATAACTAAACCCCACTGTGATAGAATTGAGACCTCGATAATCAATGCACAGATACAGACCTCCCTCCTTTTTTTCACAAAAAATAAACTTGAGGAGACGGGTGACATGGAGGGCTGAATGTACCCCTGTCTCAGAGATTCCGTGACATATGTCTCCATAGCCAACGTCTCCTCCTGTGACAATTGGTACACGTGACTCCTGGGAAGTGCAGCGTTCTCCTGGAGGTTTATCACACAACACCCCCCGTCGATGGCGTGGGAATTTGGTTGGCCTTTTCTTACAAAAAGCGATAGCCAAATCGGCATATTCTGAGGGAATGCGCACAGTGGAAACCTGGTCTGGACTCTCCACCGACGTGGCACCAATGGAAACTCCTATACACCTACCTGAACACTCCTCTGACCACCTCTGGAGAGCCCCCTGTTTCCACAAAATCCGGGGATTGTGACTGGCCAGCCAGGGATCCCCCAGCACCACTGGAAATGCAGGTGAATCGATAAGGAAGAAACTGATCCGCTCCCTATGATCCCCCTGCGTTACCATGTCCAGTGGAACCGTGGCCTCCCCAACCAGCCCTGACCCTAACGGTCGGCTATCTAAGGAGTGCACGGGGAAGGGCGGATCTATCGGCACCAACGGAATCCCCAACCTACGGGCGAGTCCGCGATCCATAAAACTCCCAGCTGCGCCTGAATCGACTAGTGCCTTATGCTGGAGAGAGGGAGAAAATGCAGGGAAAGACATTTATAAAAACATGTGACCAACATGACTCACCTGGGGTGACCGAGAAGTGTTCCACCTGCCATCCCGACTCCCAGACGAGCTCCTCCAGCACTGGTCGGAAGTGTGTCTTCTCCGACCACAGCTGGTGCAGGAGGAGCCTCCTCCTCCGGTCCCCCTCGATGCAGCCCCCCCTAACTCCATCGGAGTTGGAGCAGGAGGGCTGGGAGGTGGAACTGACAGGACCCCTTCTAAATGCCCGCGGGCATCTAGCAGGTTGTCCGGCCAGATTGACAAGTCTATGAGTTCGTCGAGGGAGAATGTGGTGTCCCGACAAGCTAGGTCCCTGCGGACGTCCTCCCAGAGGCTGCACCGGTAGTGGTCCATCAGGGCCCTGTAATTCCACCCCGCACCAGTGGCCAAGGTCCGGAACTCCAATGCGAAGTCCTGCGCGCTCCTCGTCTCCTGTCTGAGGTGAAACAGTCGTTCACCCGCCGCTCGGCCCTCTGGAGGGTGGTCGAACATGGCCTGAAAACGGTGTGTGAACTCCGGGTAGTGGTCCCGAGCCGAGTCTGGGACGTTCCAGACAGCGTTGGTCCATTCCAGGGCTCTACCCATCAGGCAAGCAAGAGACGAGGAGGCTCACAGTCTCTTCACCCGAGGGAGTCGGACGAATGGTAGCCAGGTATAGTTCGAGCTGGAACAAAAACCCCTGGCACCCAGCCACCGCTCCATCGTACTCCCTCGGGGGCGCGAGACGCAACGCGCTGGGACCGGACGCCGCCGGAGGAGGAGTGGGTTGCGTCTGCAGTGGAGCTGGGGGTGAAGTCGGGACACCACTCCTCTCCCATCGCTCCATTCTCTCCATCATTTGGTCCATCGCCGAACCGATCCGATGGAGGATGGCCGTATGATGGAGGACGCGCTCCTCCATTGATGGAAGGGGGGTGGTTGCTGCTCCTGCTGACTGCATAGGAATGGTTTGGGATTCTGTCACGGCTTCTAGGAGTAGTGGGTGGAGAAGTCAGGTGCAGAGAGCAGAGGTAGTTCAATCGTGATCTTTTAATCCAGAACAACAAGTAACGGTAACGCATCATTTAAACCAGCCCAACGGCAGCACGAAACAGTCAGGAGAAAATAGTCCACAAGAATACATACCACATGAACAGAAAAACAAGCCCGCACAAAAGCAGGCAGGCATACCTGGTTTAAATAGCCCAAATCAAAACCCAAACAAGAAACAGGTGTAACAAATCAGACAAAACTAACTGAAACAGTAAAAGAGATCGGTGGCAGCTAGTAGACCGGCGACGACGACCGCCGAGCTCCGCCCGAACAGGAAGAGGAACCACCTTCGGCGGGAATCGTGACAGCCCTATGCTTCACGGTTGGGATGGTGTTCTTTGGATTGCAAGCATCCCCCTTTTCCCTCTAAACGTAATGATGGTCATTATGGCCAAACAGTTCTATTTTTGTGTCATCAGACCAGAGGACATTTCTCCAAAAAGTACGATATTTGTCCCCATGTGCAGTTGCAAACCGTAGTCTGGCTTTTTTATGGTGGTTTTGGAGTAGTGGCTTCTTCCTTGCCGAGCAGCCTATCAGGTTATGTCAATATGGGACTCGTTTTACTGTGGATATAGATACTTTTGTACCTGTTTCCTCCAGCATCTTTACAAGGTCCCTTGCTGTTGTTCTGGTATTGATTCGTATCAATGATTTTAGCCTACGTTTGATTGAAATATGCATCTTTGTCATTTTCTCTCCCCTTGCACCTGTCTATCTGGGCAATTTGGGAAAGTTTTAGCTGTTTATGATAACCCGCTTATCTTATTGTGGTGATTTTGTTAGAGAGCACATTTCGGATTCTCCGCTAATCAAACAGATAAGCTCTGCATTGCAGATAACAGATAAGCCATGTATTATGTTCCTTTCTAACGTAGAATATATTTGACATAAAAGCTAACATTTTCTTATTGCATTCATTATCATTCGTTAGCCTAAAAATCTATAATATTTCTAGTAATTTCTAGCCAATGGTCAAGGTCTTGTTTTAAAATGTTTGTCACAGAATAAAATGAATAAATTGTGAGACCTCTGGCTACACATAATTGGACTATATAATGGAATTAAATAAAGAAGTCAAGCTCCTGAGATTCTTATTTTCCATTATCATGAACTGAACACCTCCCAATGCAACTGGATCCTGGACTTCCTGACAGGCCACCCCCAGGTAGTGAGGGTAGGCAACAACACATCTTCATGGCCGTGCACGACTCCAACATCATTATTCATACGTTTGTTGACAACACGACGGTGGTAGGCTGGATCACAGACGACGATGAGACAGCTTATAGGAAGGAGGTCAGTGAACTGGTAGTGTGGTGCCAGGACAACAACCTTTCCCTCAACGTCAGCAAGACAAATGAGCTGATCATGAATTACAGTAAACAGGAGGGCCGAGCATGCCCCCTTCCACATAGGGGGCATGCTCGGGCCTGTGGAGCTGTTTGAGAGCTTCAAGTTCCTCGGTGTCCACATCACTATGGAATTAATTGTTGTGGAAGTAATTACGGTAGGCTACAAATACGCACCCGTCCTGAGCGTTGATTATTGATCATGCAGATATTAGAGCAGAAGGCCATAGCCAAAATAGATCATTTAACAGTTCCATTCCACATCACCATGTTCATAGAAATAATTTATGATAATTTACTGGTTTCTCGCAGTTATTTATCACAGAAAAAGGGAATGAGTTTTGGCGGTAAATCCTGGTAAATCTCGGTAACCCGGACATGGCAGGGGTGTGGTAGGGCTCGTGGCAGGAACGCAGTCTGCCTGTCAGCACAGCTGAATTTTAGAGAGCATTTTAGAGGCCCCCCCATCTTGCCAGTGTAGAGACGTTTTTTAATTTTTAAGCCAATTTCCTGCTATTCTATAAATGTCTCCATGGAGCTGAGAGAAATGTTTGCAGTTTTAAAGCTTATTTCCTGTCATTCTATGCATTTGGCCATGGCTAATGCGGTGTTATTTTGCTCAAACATAATAACAAAATCAATACTAAATTCATTGTTTTGGGGATTTTCAATTCTCCCTGCCTGACGGTCTAGCTTTTATTTTGGTGATTGTTAGTTCTCAAAGATTAAATGATTTAAAGATATACAGGTACATTATATTTTCTACATACTCTATATCTGTTTTAGTTGTTGAACTGCTTTTTAATCCACAAAATTAGTAAAAAATGTTAAGCACTGTTTGGGCGACCTGAAAAACACAACGTTAGGCGACCCGCCCATGGATTTCAACAGCAGAAGAAAACCCTGCACACATGTGTTGGTGTCACTGTGTTCTTCTCCCTCCATGTGAACATACTGTGTATTATTGTGTGTGTGTCATCCTATTTGTATGAGGCTGTATGGTTTGAGGCTGGATTCATATTGGGTTTAGATCAACCATACTAATACATAATCATCCATTACAGCATACAGATCAATCATGCTAATCAATAATCATCCATTACAGCATACAGATCAACCATACTAATAAATAATCATTAATTATACCATACAGATCAACCATACTAATAAATAATCATCCATTACACCATACAGATCAACCATACTAATAAATAATCATCCATTACAGCATACAGATCAACCATACTAATAAATAATCATCCATTACAGCATACAGATCAACCATACTAATAAATAATCATCCATTACAGCATACAGATCAACCATACTAATAAATAATCATCCATTACACCATACAGATCAACCATACTAATAAATAATCATCCATTACACCATACAGATCAACCATACTAATAAATAATCATCCATTACACCATACAGATCAACCATACTAATAAATACTCATCCATTACAGCATACAGATCAACCATACTAATAAATAATCATCCATTACACCATACAGATCAACCATACTAATAAATAATCATCCATTACACCATACAGATCAACCATACTAATAAATAATCATCCATTACAGCATACAGATCAACCATACTAATAAATAATCATCCATTACACCATACAGATCAACCATACTAATAAATAATCATCCATTACACCATACAGATCAACCATACTAATCAATAATCATCCATTACTCTATACAGATCAACCATACTAATAAATAATCATCCATTACAGCATACAGATCAACCATACTAATCAATAATCATCCATTACAGCATACAGATCAACCATACTAATAAATAATCATCCATTACAGCATACAGATCAACCATACTAATCAATAATCATCCATTACACCATACAGATCAACCATACTAATCAATAGACGTCAACCTCTCCATACATTCAGAAGGCAAAGTTATTCTCCAGGGAATTGAAGGACAGTTGCAAAGGCATTCATGATTGTGTTTAAGCTGTACCAAGGCCTCACAGTTGTGGTTAGTGTATCTATCTGTGAAATGTAGGGAATGCAGTTACTGATGTAACTTTGTTGTCAGCTTGTTTGGAAAGAGCAGTCTGAGAAAAGCCTCCCTTTGTACACTGAACAGATGGTTATCCCCTACACAGAGTGGAGTGCTTATGGAATGTGTGTGTGTGTGTGTGTGTGTGTGTGTGTGTGTGTGTGTGTGTGTGTGTGTGTGTGTGTGTGTGTGTGTGTGTGTGTGTGTGTGTGTGTGTGTGTGTGTGTGTGTGTGTGTGTGTGTGTGTGTGTGTGTGTGTGTGTGTGTGTGTGTGCATCAGCTGCTGGGCAGAATAGCTAGATTCCTGTGTGCAGAGATGTCACTGCTGTAGTGTTTGAAACAGATCCAGACTTGAACATTGCGACTGCAGCCAGATGTTCAGATTCACAGCTAGCAGCTCCTCTCTGGGGGCTATGTCCCACATGGCACCCTATTCCCTACATAGTGCACAACTTTTGACCAGAGCCCTATGGACACTGGTCAAAAGTAGCGCAATATATAGGAAATAGGGAGACATTTGGGACACAGCCTGGATATTAGCTCTGCTGGACTGTCTGGCTTCACTCCAGCTGTAGTTAGTTCACTGCTAGTAGGAGAGTCAGAAGGGGAAAGAAGAAACACACAGAATACTAGCTTGGTATATCTGTGCTTAAAGGTAAAGTTATTATTATTATTTTAGTTGAAATGGATGTGTGTGATGGATCTGAACCCGAGGACAGCAGGCAGTCTTTGAACAATGTCATTGTAAGATGTTTATGGCTTGAAACTAATGCATTTTCTTGTCTGTTTGTTTAATGCAGTATTTTCCTTTTCTCTGTATCTTCTCTAATGCCATATCTTCTTTGTATCTTCTCTAATGCAACATTTTTTCTAATGCAGTATCTTTTGTAATGCAGTATCTTCTCAAATGCAGTATCTTCTCAAATGCAGTATCTTCTCAAATGCAGTATCTTCTCTGTATCCTCTCCAATGCTGTATCTTCTCTAATGCAACATCTTCTCTAATGCAACATCTTCTCTAATGCAGTATCTTCTCAAATGCAGTATCTTCTCTGTATCCTCTCCAATGCTGTATCTTCTCTAATGCAGTATCTTCTCAAATGCAGTATCTTCTCTGTATATTCTCTGTATCCTCTCCAATGCTGCATCTTCTATATTGCTGTATCTTCTCTCTTTGTTTAATACTGTATCTTCTTAGTTTTTAATGCTGTATCTTGTTTCAGGGGATCTGCTGTTTGATCGGTTTGAAAGTTGGTGTTGCTGATCCAGGTGCTGAGGTGGTCTGATAGGAACATGGCAAATCCTTATAGCTCTTACATCATACAGCAGTCCCTCTGGATCTACCTGACCACTAGTCACACCACCAGACTACCTGTTCCCTAGTAACACACCGTAACAGACTGTAGAGACAACATGGACACAGTTCTGATGGTTACTCTGGAGGAGCGACAGTCTCTGGTCATGTCAGCATCATCTGGTAGGAGCTTCTCACCACAGACACTGGCACATACACAGGTACAGACACAGGCACAGCAACAGACACAACCAGAGACACAGACACACCAGTCCTCCTCAGAATGTGCTTCAGAGTCTTCTCATGATGACAACAGCTCCACAGAGAAAGGTGAAGATGGTTGTTTGACTGGACCACTAAGCAGTGACTATAACAGGACTGGAGCTCCTGGCATAGAGGGAAAACTAGCTGTTAGTACTGGAGGGCCAGCAGGACCAGTAGAGTCTGGTTCTGATGTCTCCCCTCCTGACCCTCTAGACCCTCTCCAGATCGTCTGTCCCGCGGGTCTCCTCAGTGAGCCAGGCAGTGTGACATCACCATCACCTGATGATGCCAATAACAATGGATTGGATTTACACAGTACTTCTCCAGCTGAGGATCCCTGCCTTGCCTCCAATGTTCCTTCTCCTAGGATAGAGAGAGATGTGGATGTTCTTGTTCCTAAGATAGAGGGAAACCTGGAGGTTGAGGACAGTGACAGACCTGTAGAATCAGGGCATTTCCTGGATGCTAACCTCTCTGGTCAGCTAGAGGACATGGAGCTGGGGCATACCTCGCCCAGCCAGACAGAGAGCGACATGGAGCTAGAGGAGGAGTCACCCAGATGGACAGAAACAGACAGCCAGCCTGAGGACCACTCAGAGGGGCCTATGGATAACGGACATGTCCCTACTGATCTGGAACACACAGAAGACAACCATGTGCCCTTCCCTCTAGGACATATCCATACCCTTCTGGTCCAATCAGACGCAGAGGTCAGCCATGTCACTATCTCTGTGGTCCAATCAGAGACTTTTAGCTCCATCCCTTCTCTAGTGGTCAGTGTGGACAACAACATGGATCCCTTCAGACCACCCTCCCTCCCCATAGCCCTCTCTGAGGCCCCCTTGGCGGGGCTAGGCCTCTGCGATCACCCCTGCATCATCAAACACAAACCTAGCTCCATCACCTTCTCAGACTACACCTGTAGTTCCTCCACCTGTCACTCTAGCACCGACCATAGTGTCTTCATCAATGACAGCTCCGACTGCAGGGAGTCTTCCTCAGAGGAGGATGATGAAGGTGATGTTGAAGAAGATGGGGATGATGACGACATATTCCCAGAGCTGCTTCAGAGCAGGGAGTTCCTGGTCAGTCGGAGAAGAAGGAGCAGCAACAGAGACAAAGTAGTTCAGAAGAGAAGTTCTCTGAATCCCCAGGCTGAGGCACCAGTCAGCTCTCCAACCAACACTTCAGCCAGCTCCCACCTCTCCTCCTCTTCTTCCTCCAAAAACCAGAACCACGAGGCAGAGACTGAGACCAGTAGCACAGAGGTAGGCTACTGTTTGTTGACAGTCATTACAGACATTACAGTATTTTAGAGACACAACTGTAAAGATAGTCCCACCTATTTTCCTCACATATTGATGTAATATTCATGTCTTTGTTGAATGGTTCAGTAGAGATGTGTTTGAAAGTTTATGTCAGGTTTAGGGACTGTGTACTTCCACTGGATGTCATAAGGTGAATGCACCAATTTGTAAGTCACTCTGGATAAGAGCGTCTGCTAAATGACTTAAATGTAAAATGTAAAATGTGTACTAACTGTAGTTTAACACCCTTAGATACAGTATATTAATATAATCCAGCCTGTTCTCTCAATGAGGAGACGTGACTGTTGCTCCCCCAGGCTGTGTATTTCCTGCCTCCTGGCCAGGAGCCATATGTATCAAGGGTCTTAGAGTAGGAGTGCTGATCTATGAGCAGTTATTGGGTTAAATGTGGAAGACCCAGCCTACTAGGTATCCCCTTTCCTTTACTCTGAGATGCTTGATACAAAAAGGCCCCAGATGTCTTCCATTAGGCTCAATACAAACACAGTGCTTTGCTATACAAACACTTTCAATAGTCTGCTCCCCACTGTTTGTTGTTATTGCATTCTGAGATATTACTCTATTGGAATGAGTTTGTAGGAGTACATTGAAAATCTAGCATTTTAAAACACAAAACCCAGCAGGCATTGCAGGAATGCAGACATCCTTAAACAGCCGTTTCTTTCCCTCCAGTCCTGTTTTGTCAGAGCTCCTACACAGGCATCATCATGTCTATTACAGTAACAGTGAACTTAGTCTAACCTTAAGCAACAGTAACTACAGCTTTATTCAGCTTCATTCTCCCCTATAATGTCAAAAGTGTATTCCTCGGCTCTGATCAAAAGTAATGCATTATAGGGAATAGGGAGCCATACTGCAGCAGCTCTGTGGTGTTTTTCTCCCAACCGTCCCTCTGGTCTTGGTAGTTACCAGGCTGTGACTCCATCCCTCCAGGTTTACTAGTTACCAGGCTGTAACCCCATCCCTCCAGGTTCACTAGTTACCAGGCTATGACTCCATCCCTCCAGGTTTACTAGTTACCAGGCTGTAACCCCATCCCTCCAGGTTCACTAGTTACCAGGCTATGACTCCATCCCTCCAGGTTTACTAGTTACCAGGCTGTAACCCCATCCCTCCAGGTTCACTAGTTACCAGGCTATGACTCCATCCCTCCAGGTTTACTAGTTACTAGGCTGTGAGTCCATCCCTCCAGGTTTACTAGTTACCAGGCTGTAACCCCATCCCTCCAGGTTCACTAGTTACCAGTTTATGACTCCATCCCTCCAGGTTTACTAGTTACTAGGCTGTGAGTCCATCCCTCCAGGTTCACTAGTTACCAGTTTATGACTCCATCCCTCCAGGTTTACTAGTTACTAGGCTGTGAGTCCATCCCTCCAGGTTTACTAGTTACCAGGCTGTAACCCCATCCCTCCAGGTTCACTAGTTACCAGGCTATGACTCCATCCCTCCAGGTTTACTAGTTACTAGGCTGTGACTCCATCCCTCCAGGTTTACTAGTTACTAGGCTGCGAGTCCATCCCTCCAGGTTCACTAGTTACCAGTTTATGACTCCATCCCTCCAGGTTTACTAGTTACTAGGCTGTGAGTCCATCCCTCCAGGTTTACTAGTTACCAGGCTGTAAACCCATCCCTCCAGGTTCACTAGTTACCAGGCTATGACTCCATCCCTCCAGATTTACTAGTTACCAGGCTGTAACCCCATCCCTCCAGGTTCACTAGTTACCAGGCTGTAACCCCATCCCTCCAGGTTTACTAGTTACCAGGCTGTAACCCCATCCCTCCAGGTTCACTAGTTACCAGGTTATGACTCCATCCCTCCAGGTTTACTAGTTACCAGGCTATGACTCCATCCCTCCAGGTTTACTAGTTACTAGGCTGTGAGTCCATCCCTCCAGGTTTACTAGTTACCAGGTTATGACCCCATCCCTCCAGGTTCACTAGTTACCAGGTTATGACTCCATCCCTCCAGGTTTACTAGTTACCAGGCTGTGACTCCATCCTTCCAGGTTTACTAGTTACCAGGCTATGACTCCATCCCTCCAGGTTTAATGCTAGTTACCAGACTGTGAGTGACCCCCCCATCTTCCAAGTTTTACTGGACTTTAAAAGTCTCTTCTGGACGTTGATGGATCATGTTTACATCATACACCTATGGTTTACCTGTGTCAGGGACACCAGATCTCTGACAGTGCATAGCTGTCATTCCTCAGATTAACCCGACATATAATGTAACCTTCATTTAACTAGGCAAGACAGTTAAGAACAAATTATTATTTACAATGATGGCCTACTGGGGAACAGTGGGTTAACTGCCTTGTTCAGGGGCAGAACGACAGATTTCTACCTTGTCAGCTCAGGGATTCGATCCAGCAACCTTTCGGTAACTGGCCCAACGCTCTAACCACTAGGCAACCTGCCGCCCCAAGAATAATAAAATAGCAACCCTAACCCTGGAGATTAGAACATAAAACAGAGGGGAGAGGTTAGGGAACACATCCATTGCCTCTGCTGATAGCCCTGGCAGGCTTTACAGACTGTATGACACAACACTGGGAATGGGCTGTGTGTGAGCATAAAGGTTGTGTGGGGAAAGGGAGGAGGAGTGCTTTAAATACCTGGAACTGGTTTAAACTGGGCCTTGGTCTAAATAGGAAACGGGGTGCCATTTGGGACGCAACCAGGGGCTCTGACAGGCAACACTCCTGTTTGAACTACAGCTTTTCATGCTCGCCATCGGAGGGCACCATTGCTACATAGTAATCCTACATGGCCTATGCACACGTCTCTCTAGTTCTCTCTCTCTCTCTCTCTCTCTCTCTCTGTGCATCAATCAGTTGGTTATGGTATGTTTGTGTATACTGTAAAAATACATGTTTCTGTGATGTTGTTTATCTTTATCTAGTTTAGAAGTGAAAAGATTCTACTGGTGTGACTCAGTGCAGAGTAGAAGCCTGTTCTCACCAAGGGATAGACCTGGGAACTTAGCAGGTAACTCCTAGAAAGTTAGGAGAGAATGGGTTTGAACTATTTTTCAACCTATTTAACCTATTCACCTTGCCATTGTTCCCTTTCACATGCCACCCTGCTCCATTTCTACCCCAATCATCAATCGAATCAACCCTCTCCCTGCCTGGTAATCTATGCCTCTCTCAGTGGGTGGTATGGTCCAGGCACAGTGCCCAGAGCTCACACACTTCATTCCTCATTGTCATGTCAAAGACCCGGCCTTGGGGTTTACAATGTAGCCAATTTACCCTGATAAAGATATTGTCCCTCTCACGTTTAGTTTTCCCCTGAAGATAACACTACTGTCTGTCTCATGCCGACAGCATTGCTATAGCATCAGTGTTTTTCACTATTTATGGAGCCAGAAAGAGGAAGTAAAAGGAATCATGGGTAGTCTCTCTCAGCTTCAAGCCTTCTCTGAAATTCCACTCATTCTGAGAAAAAGTGTCAGCATTCCGAGGCGGGCAGGCAGCACTGTGTGTGGCTGTCAGAGAGAAGAGAGACAGTAGGAGACATTGTGTTCTGGTGTGTTCCAGATATAGCACAGGGAGACAGAGAGATAGACAGATTGAGGCGTTTCTCCTGTCAGAGGTGAACCAGCTGACCCTAGGTGGGCTGACTTCTGCTCTGATCACTACTAGTAACACCTTTATGTTGTAGGAACTCTCTAGATGCATTACCACCTCTAGTTCCCTGTCCCTACATAGATTAGTGTTTCTTCTGAACTGTATTTCCTATATTTTCTTGTCCATTCCCATTTTGTTTTCATTCTGATGAAGGCCGTTGGCAGCCAAAACGTCATGGCTTTGACTAGATAAAAAAAGTATCACGATTTTAATAGTGAGGGAAAATCACGCCTATTTACTGTATGTTGTGACTGAGACTCACTGCCTCTACATTGAAGCAGGAAGAACAGGAGGCCAATGGGAGGGTCACACCAGTGGCTCAGACACCAGCACTACTACAGTAGGTCTGTCATGTTTGTCATTTATTGTCATGTCTTGTCCCTGTGCTCCCCATGCTATTCGTTTCCCTCTGCTGGTCTTGTTTGGTTCTATCCCTCTCTCTCCCCCTCCCTCTCTCACTCTCTCGCTCTCTCTTCTCTCTGTCGTTCCGTTCCTGCTCCCAGCTGTTCCTATTCCCCTAATCATCATTTAGTCTTCCCACACCTGTTCCCGATCCTTTCCCCTGATTAGATTCCCTATTT
>NC_060185.1:37774944-37779944 GCF_021184085.1 Oncorhynchus gorbuscha
CACCCTGTTCTGTCGTGTTTTGTGCCTTCATCAGACGCTGCGTGAGCAGGTGTCTCAGTCGACTACGGCCTGCGCCTACCCGGCGACCTGCAGTCTGTGGCCGCTTCTCCAGTTGTTTTCCCTCTACAAATCTAGAGGATGTCAGTCATTCCGTTTTGAACATTATTAAACTCTGCTTCTGTTAAGTCGCTTTTGGGTCCTCTTTTACCAGCATGACAGAAGGAACCGACCAAGGAATGGACCCAGCGACTTCAGACGCTCGTTACACTGCCGTCGAGTTCCAAGGAGCCATGCTCGGCAGACACGAGCAGGAATTGTCTGCTGCTCGCCATGCCGTGGAGAACCTGGCCGCTCAGGTTTCCGACCTCTCTGGACAGTTCCAGAGTCTACGTCTCGTGCCACCTGTTACTCCCTGGCCTGCCGAGCCTCCAGAACCCAGGGTTAATAACCCACCTTGCTACTCCGGGCAGCCCACTGAGTGCCGCTCCTTTCTCACGCAGTGTGAGATTGTGTTCTCTCTCCAACCCCACACATACTCTAGAGAGAGAGCTCGGGTTGCTTACGTCATTTCACTCCTTACTGGCCGGGCTCGAGAATGGGGCACAGCTATCTGGGAGGCAAGGGCTGATTGCTCTAACAGATTCCAGAACTTTAAAGAGGAGATGATTCGGGTTTTTGACCGTTCAGTTTTTGGTGAGGAGGCTTCTAGGGCCCTGGCTTCCTTATGCCAAGGTGAACGGTCCATAACGGATTATTCCATTGAGTTTCGCACTCTTGCTGCCTCTAGTGAGTGGAACGAGCCGGCGCTGCTCGCTCGTTTTCTGGAGGGACTCCACGCAGCGGTTAAGGATGAGATTCTTTCCCGGAGGTTCCTTCAGATGTGGACTCTTTGATTGCTCTCGCCATCCGCATAGAACGACGGGTAGATCTTCGTCACCGGGCTCGTGGAAGAGAGCTCGCATCAACGGTGTTTCCCTGCTCCGCATCGCAACCATCTCCCTCCTCTGGCTTTGAGACTGAGCCCATGCAGCTGGGAGGGATTCGCATCTCGAATAAGGAGAGGGAACAGAGGATCACCAACCGCCTGTGCCTCTATTGCGGAGTTGCTGGACATTTTGTTATTTCATGTCCAGTAAGAGGCCAGAGCCCATCAGTAAGCGGAGGGCTACTGGTGAGCGCTACTACTCAGGTCCCTTCATCTAGATCTTGTACTACTATGTCGGTCCATCTACGCTGGACCGGTTCGGGTGCTACATGCAGTGCTTTGATTGACTCTGGGGCTGAGGGTTGTTTCATGGACGAAGCATGGGCTCGGAAACATAACATTCCTTTCAGACCGTTAGACAGGCCTACGCCCATGTTTGCCTTAGATGGTAGTCATCTTCCCAGTATCAAATTTGAGACACTACCTTTAACTCTCACAGTATCTGGTAACCACAGTGAGACTATGTCTTTTTTGATTTTCCGTTCACCGTTTACACCTGTTGTTTTGGGTCACCCCTGGCTTGTATGTCATAATCCTTCTATTAATTGGTCTAGTAATTCTATCCTATCCTGGAACGTTTCTTGTCATGTGAAGTGTTTAATGTCTGCCATCCCTCCCATTTCTTCTGTCCCTACTTCTCAGGAGGAACCTGGCGATTTGACAGGAGTGTCGGAGGAATATCATGATCTGCGCACGGTCTTCAGTCGGTCCCGAGCCAACTCCCTTCCTCCTCACCGGTCGTATGATTGTAGTATTGATCTCCTTCCGGGGACCACTCCTCCTCGAGGTAGACTATACTCTCTGTCGGCTCCCGAACGTAAGGCTCTCGAGGATTATTTGTCTGTGTCTCTTGACGCCGGTACCATAGTGCCTTCTTCCTCTCCGGCCGGGGCGGGGTTCTTTTTGTTAAGAAGAAGGACGGTACTCTGCGCCCTGCGTGGATTATCGAGGGCTGAATGACATAACGGTTAAGAATCGTTATCCGCTTCCCCTTATGTCATCAGCCTTCGAGATTCTGCAGGAGCGAGGTGCTTTACTAAGTTGGACCTTCGTAACGCTTACCATCTCGTGCGCATCAGAGAGGGGGACGAGTGGAAAACGGCGTTTAATACTCCGTTAGGGCATTTTGAGTACCGGGTTCTGCCGTTCGGTCTCGCCAATGCGCCAGCTGTTTTTCAGGCATTAGTTAATGATGTTCTGAGAGACATGCTGAACATTTTTGTTTTTGTCTATCTTGACGATATCCTGATTTTTTTCTCCGTCACTCGAGATTCATGTTCAGCACGTTCGACGTGTTCTACAGCGCCTTTTAGAGAATTGTCTCTACGTAAAGGCTGAGAAGTGCTCTTTTCATGTCTCCTCCGTTACTTTTCTCGGTTCTGTTATTTCCGCTGAAGGCATTCAGATGGATTCCGCTAAGGTCCAAGCTGTCAGTGATTGGCCCGTTCCAAGGTCACGTGTCGAGTTGCAGCGCTTTTAGGTTTCGCTAATTTCTATCGGCGTTTCATTCGTAATTTCGGTCAAGTTGCTGCCCCTCTCACAGCTCTTACTTCTGTCAAGACGTGTTTTAAGTGGTCCGGTTCCGCCCAGGGAGCTTTTGATCTTCTAAAAGAACGTTTTACGTCCGCTCCTATCCTCGTTACTCCTGACGTCACTAGACAATTCATTGTCGAGGTTGACGCTTCAGAGGTAGGCGTGGGAGCCATTCTATCCCAGCGCTTCCAGTCTGACGATAAGGTTCATCCTTGCGCTTATTTTTCTCATCGCCTGTCGCCATCTGAGCGCAACTATGATGTGGGTAACCGTGAACTGCTCGCCATCCGCTTAGCCCTAGGCGAATGGCGACAGTGGTTGGAGGGGGCGACCGTTCCTTTTGTCGTTTGGACAGACCATAAGAACCTTGAGTACATCCGTTCTGCCAAACGACTTAATGCCCGTCAAGCTCGTTGGGCGTTGTTTTTCGCTCGTTTCGAGTTTGTGATTTCTTACCGTCCGGGTAGCAAGAACACCAAGCCTGATGCCTTATCCCGTCTGTTTAGTTCTTCTGTGGCTTCTACTGATTCCGAGGGGATTCTTCCTTATGGGCGTGTTGTCGGGTTAACAGTCTGGGGAATTGAAAGACAGGTTAAGCAAGCACTCACGCACACTGCGTCGCCGCGCTTGTCCTAGTAACCTCCTTTTCGTTCCTGTTTCCACTCGTCTGGCTGTTCTTCAGTGGGCTCACTCTGCCAAGTTAGCGGGTCATCCCGGTGTTCGAGGCACTCTTGCGTCTATTCGCCAGCGCTTTTGGTGGCCGACTCAGGAGCGTGACACGCGCCGTTTCGTGGCTGCCTGTTCGGACTGCGCGCAGACTAAGTCGGGTAACTCTCCTCCTGCCGGTCGTCTCAGACCGCTCCCATTCCTTCTCGACCATGGTCTCACATTGCCTTAGACTTCATTACCGGTCTGCCTTTGTCTGCGGGGAAGACTGTGATTCTGACGGTTGTCGATAGGTTCTCTAAGGCGGCACATTTCATTCCCCTCGCTAAACTTCCTTCCGCTAAGGAGACGGCACAAATCATTATTGAGAATGTATTCAGAATTCATGGCCTCCCGTTAGACGCCGTTTCAGACAGAGGTCCGCAATTCACGTCACAGTTTTGGAGGGAGTTCTGTCGTTTGATTGGTGCGTCCGTCAGTCTCTCTTCCGGGTTTCATCCCCAGTCTAACGGTCAAGCAGAGAGGGCCAATCAGACGATTGGTCGCATACTACGCAGCCTTTCTTTCAGAAACCCTGCGTCTTGGGCAGAACAGCTCCCTGGGCAGAATACGCTCACAATTCGCTTCCTTCGTCTGCTACCGGGTTATCTCCGTTTCAGAGTAGTCTGGGTTACCAGCCTCCTCTGTTCTCATCCCAGCTTGCCGAGTCCAGCGTTCCCTCCGCTCAAGCGTTTGTCCAACGTTGTGAGCGCACCTGGAGGAGGGTGAGGTCTGCACTTTGCCGTTACAGGGCACAGACGGTGAGAGCCGCCAATAAACGCAGGATTAAGAGTCCAAGGTATTGTTGCGGCCAGAGAGTGTGGCTTTCCACTCGCAACCTTCCTCTTACGACAGCTTCTCGTAAGTTGACTCCGCGGTTCATTGGTCCGTTCCGTGTCTCCCAGGTCGTCAATCCTGTCGCTGTGCGACTGCTTCTTCCGCGACATCTTCGTCGCGTCCATCCTGTCTTCCATGTCTCCTGTGTTAAGCCCTTTCTTCGCACCCCCGTTCGTCTTCCCTCCCCCTCCCGTCCTTGTCGAGAGCGCACCTATTTACAAGGTACATAAAATTATGGACATGCGTTCTCGGGGACGGGGTCACCAATACCTAGTGGATTGGGAGGGTTACGGTCCTGAGGAGAGGAGTTGGGTTCCGTCTCGGGACGTGCTGGACCGTTCGCTCATCGATGATTTCCTCCGTTGCCGCCAGGATTCCTCCTCGAGTGCGCCAGGAGGCGCTCGGTGAGTGGGGGGGTACTGTCATGTTTGTCATTTATTGTCATGTCTTGTCCCTGTGCTCCCCATGCTATTCGTTTCCCTCTGCTGGTCTTGTTTGGTTCTATCCCTCTCTCTCCCCCTCCCTCTCTCACTCTCTCGCTCTCTCTTCTCTCTGTCGTTCCGTTCCTGCTCCCAGCTGTTCCTATTCCCCTAATCATCATTTAGTCTTCCCACACCTGTTCCCGATCCTTTCCCCTGATTAGATTCCCTATTTATTCCTTTGTAATCCGTTCCTGTTCCGTCGGTTCCTTATATTGTATTCACCATGCTGTGATTGCGTTTCGCCCTGTCCTGTCGTGTTTTTTGCCGTGATTGTGTATCACCCTGTTCTGTCGTGTTTTGTGCCTTCATCAGACGCTGCGTGTGAGCAGGTGTCTCAGTCGACTACGGCCTGCGCCTACCCGAAGCGACCTGCAGTCTGTGGCCGCTTCTCCAGTTGTTTTCCCCCTCTACAAATCTAGAGGATGTCAGTCATTCCGTTTTGAACATTATTAAACTCT